>NC_069504.1:220073709-220096209 GCF_027579735.1 Bombina bombina | reverse complement strand
CTGGCTTGTTGTATTACTTTAAAGCTCTTAATAATAATCTGTTCATTTATATCTGGAAACCATTTTTGCCATTTTGTTACCATGTCATTGACCTGCAATCTAGATGATTTCTGGTTTAACAATAAGTATATTGAAGAAATTGAGTGAAGTCTGTTTAGATAACTGATTATCCTATCTTGCAATACGCCCAACGACCAATTTACCCCACATTTTTCGGATATTTCCGTGAAAAAGTGACGAACTTGAAGATACGCATAAAATTCACGTGACGAGAGCGCGAACTTATCACATAATTCAGTGAACAGTATTGGGTGACCATCTGTTCCCATAATTTGACTCCTATGTTTAAGCCCTTTTCTTTCCCAAGCTTTAAAAATCTTATTTGACAGCCCAGGACCAAAGTTGGGGTTACCACATATGGGTAAATACTGGGATACATACTGATAATACTCTGAGTGCATAATTTTTGCCATGCAACTATAACATTTTTAAATAAACATAAGTGAAACACAGTCGAAGGGAGTGCAGTCAGAGGACAGTGTAATAGTGCTTTTAGTTGAAAGGGTGCCACTAATTGCGATTCCCATCTAAATGAAAATATTTGGTCTTTTTCCGTTATCCAATCTATTGCAAATCTGGCAGAAATAATCAGATTATATACTTTAATATTAGGTAACGCTAAACCTGCAGCCAATTTAGAATTCATAAGGCGGTACAAAGCAATCCGTGGCTTTGCATTATTCCAAAGGAATCTAGTGCAAGCCTTATTATATTTAATAGCATCTTTTCCATGCAAAATAAGTGGCATATTTTGGAGAATATACAGAAATTTAGGGAAAATAATTGCTTTGATCATATTCACTCGGGCTGATGGCGAGATAGGTAAAGACGTCCACTCCTCCAATTTCCTCACACATTGTCGCAGACAATATATATAGTTTAGCTCATACCACTCCTCGGTTTTTGGTGAGTCTGATGCCAAGGTATGTTATTTGATTTACTTCCGCAAAAGGATGAGTAATTATAATTGCTGGATTTTTATATAACCACAGCAGTTCTGATTTCAGAATATTCACCTTATACCCTGAAATTGCTCCAAATTGTGTAATGTTCTGAAATATTGGGAGTGACTCTTTCACATTAGATATAAATAGAAATAGGTCATCCGCATACAACATCAAGATCAATTTATCGCCCGCCCAATAAATGCCTTCTAATTCTTGACGTAGCAAAATCGCTAGAGGTTCTAAACAAATATTAAAAAGCAACAGAGAGTGGACATCCCTGTCTAGTCCCTCTCTGTAATATCAGGCGTTGCGAAATCGTATTATTGATAATTGCCGAGGTAGGGGAGCTATAAATCAGTCTGATTAAATTACTGGAAAGCCCAAATTTCCCTAAAGAGTAAAACAAATGATCCCAACCAATACGGTCAAAAGTTTTCTCGGCATCAACCGTTAATATAGCTTTATCCTGCAACCCATGGGGTCCCACATTCTTATATTTGTTCCAAATGGACTCTATAAGAACCAGGACTTTCCTCATGTTTCTTACCGGGTTTCGACCTGGCATAAATCCAGACTGATTTTCATGTATTAATTCTCCAATATGTGGCTTCAACCGATTAGCTAAAATTGTGGCCAGCAACTTGTAGTCAGTATTCAAAACTGAAATTGGCCTGTATGAGCTCGGTAATTCAGGGTCTTTATCTTTCTTCAAGATTAAGGAGATGTTGGCTGCCGCAAAATATGGTGAGCAAGCAGAATTTTCTAAAAAATATAAATTGAATAGTTTGTTCAATATTTGTAGAGTTTGCTTTTGTAGAATTCTATAGGCAGAGCATCTGGCCCAGGCGCTTTATTTGGTTTAGATTTCTTAATGGCCCATAAGATTTGATGGCAGCATTGATGGCATTCAGAGCTTCTACTGAGAGTTTTGGCATCTTAATTTTATTCCAAAATTCTATCTTTTCAGAGATGTTGAAAGAATCTGCTTTATATATCTCCTGAAAGAACACTCTCTATGTCCACCTGATTTCGTATATCTATTTGAGCCTTGTTTAATTGCCGGAATGGCCTGTCTCGCAGAGTTTTTGCTATCCTGGCTAAAAATTTGGCCGATCTACCAGTATGTCCCCCATATAGTGCTTTAATTCTAAGATCTTCTTGGGCACTGTTCTGTTTAATATGTATGTCACGGAGTGACTTTGCTCTCATATACTTAACCCATTGTAATGTCAAAGGATTATTTAGAAAAGTACGGAAGGCATTTTTGACTTGATTAGTTAATTGCCTGCCTATATGCCCGCATTTTCTCTTCCAATGTACCATATAGTTTTTGACCTCCCCACGTAACACCGCCTTAGCTGCCTCCCAATATACTTCAATTTTACTCAGGTACATTATATTATTCCTAGAAAATTCCACCCACTTCTGACGTAGCCAACCCTGAAAGATATTATTAATAAGATATTTAGGAAAATAAATAGCGTTACCTTTAATCAGATTTCTTATATTGGAATTGCAAGTCAATGATATGGCCGCGTGATCCGAAATTACTATGTCTTCTATTTTGGCTTCCCAACTCCACTTAAGCAGTGACTCTGAAATTAGAAAATAGTCCATTCTTGACATTGTTTGTTATACATGGGACATGCAAGTATATGCCCGACCATCCGGATTTTGAACCCGCCATATATCAACAAGACCTAAATGGGCGCAACATTTTTGTAATATCTTTACTTTCCGATCCCTAAAATTTGTAGCTTTCTTTTTAAGGGTGTCTAAAGTAGCATCTGCTAGTAATTTGAAATCTCCAGCAATAATAAGATTTTGTCCTATATAGCTATGCAATTTAACTGCTAGGGAAGACCAGAACTCTTGATCAACATAGTTTGGGCCATAAATATTACAAAATAGATATTTCTCTTGCAAGGTGTATCCAGTCCACGGATTCATCCTTTACTTGTGGGATATTCTCATTCCCTACAGGAAGTGGCAAAGAGAGCACACAGCAGAACTGTCTATATAGCTCCACCCCCCAGTTATTCTCTTTGCCGGCTCTAAGCACTAGGGTCTCTCTACGGGAGGGTAAAGTGAATGTGGTGTTAGAATTGTAGTTTTATTATCTTCAATAAAAAGTTTATTTTTAAATGGTACTGGTTTGTACTATTTACTCTATGGCAGAAAAAAGATGAAGAATTCTGCTAAGAGGAAGATGATTTTAGCATGTTGTAACTAAAATCCATTGCTGTTCCCAAACTTCCCACACAGGACTGAGGAGTACCAGAAAACTTCAGTTGGGGGGAACAGTTTGCAGGCTTGACTTCAATGAGGTATGTTCAGTCATTTATTTCTAGACAAGACTGAGATTATGCTAGAAGACTGACAATATCCCCATGTGGGGAGGGTAAGCTATGTTCTGAGACTTAGTAAAGAATTGAATGCTTACATAACAGGGCTAATTATGCTGGTTGACACTAACTCAGGGCAATCGATTATTTTACTTAAATACTCATTGGGAGACACTTTTAAAGCACTCTTGAGTTCTTTCTGGGGTTATTACCCACATGGCTAAAATTTATTCACTTAGTGATTTCTCTTGCAAGGTGTATCCAGTCCACGGATTCATCCTTTACTTGTGGGATATTCTCATTCCCTACAGGTAGTAGCAAAGAGAGCACACAGCAAAGCTGTCCATATAGCTCCCCCTCTAGCTCCACCCCCCAGTCATTCTCTTTGCTGGCTCTAAGCACTAGGGTCTCTCTCGGCAGTGTAAAGTGAATGTGATGTTAGAATTGTAGTTTTATTATCTTCAATCAAAAGTTTGTTATTTTAAATGGTACCGGTTTGTACTATTTACTCTCTAGCAGAAAAGTGATGAAGATTTCTGCTGAGAGGAAGATGATTTTAGCATGTTGTAACTAAAATCCACTGCTGTTCCCACACAGGACTGAGGAGTACCAGAAAACTTCAGTTGGGGGGAACAGTTTGCAGGGTGATCTGCAATAAGGTATGTTCAGTCATTTATTTCTAGAAAAGACTGAGATAATGCTAGAAGGACTGACAATATCCCCATGAGGGGAGGGTAAGCTATGTTCACAGACTTAGTAAGGAATTGAATGCTTACATAATAGGGCTAATATACTGGTTGACACTTATTCAGGGCAATCGATTGTTTGGCTAAGGAAAAATAGTTTTGCAAGACACTTTGAAAGCCCTTTTGGTTTTTTTTTCTGGGGTTATTACCACATGGCTGTTTTTTTAGTCACTTAGGAGTGATTTACTAGGCCTCACAGCTCCGGAGTAGAGTGGGAGGGGCCTAATTGCCTCAGATGCACAGTTCCTGGAGGGTCCTGCTGATGTTTGAGGGCCTAAAAGAAGCTATATTCCCCCAAATCTGATCCCTAAGGGAAGGTAGGACCACAGCAAGGCTGTGGCAAGGTGCTGTAGTGATTTAACCAGGTGTTGGCTTTAGGCTGCTCCGGTTTGGGCATTAAGGGGTTAATAGTTTTGAAACTTGGGGTGCAATCTTATTAAGGCTTTAGCTACATACTGTGAAAATTTCAGAAAGATTGCTGTATTTTTCACCGTTTTGTAAAATTGTGTGCTTTTTATCTCTTAAAGGCACAGTAACGTTTTTTTCAAATTGTGTTTTTTATTTGATTAAAGTGATTCCAAGCCTTTTTGTGTACTCTACTAGTCTGTTAAACATGTCTGACACTAAGGAAATCCTTGTTCAATGTGTTTAGAAGCCATGGTGGAACCCCATCTCAGAATGTGTCCCACTTGTACTGATATGTCTATACACTTTAAAGATCATATTGTTGCACTTAAGAATGTGGCCCAAGATGATTCTCAGACTGAAGGTAACGAGGGTAGCCCGTCTGCCTCTCCCCAAGTGTCACAACCAGTTACGCCCGCGCAAGCGACGCCTAGTACCTCTAGTGCGTCTAACCCTTTTACATTACAAGACTTAGCGGCAGTCATGGATAATTCTCTTACAGCCTTCTTATCTAAACTGCCCGTGTTACCCGCAAAGCGTGATAGCTCCGTTTTAAGAACAGATTATGAGCATTCTGACACTTTGGTAGCCGTATCCGATATACCCTCACAACGCTCTGAAGTGGGAGCGAGGGATTTGATGTCTGAGGGAGAAGTCTCTGATTCAGGAAGGGTTCCTCCCCAGACAGATTCAGATACATTGGCTTTTAAATTTAAACTAGAACACCTCCGTGTTTTACTTAGGGTGGTATTAGCTACTCTGCATGACTGTGACCCTTTGGTGATCCCAGAGAAATTGTGTAAAATGGACAAGTACCTAGAGGTCCCTGTTTACACGGATGCGTTTCCCGTCCCTAAGAGGATTGCGGATATCGTTACTAGGCAGGGGGATAGGCCAGGTGTCCCTTTTGTCCCCCCTCCAGTTTTTAAGAAAATGTTCCCCATATCTGATCCCATGCGGGACTCGTGGCAGACGGTCCCTAAGGTGGAGGGGGCTGTTTCTACACTAGCTAAACGCACAACCATACCAATTGAAGACAGTTGTGCTTTTAAAGACCCTATGGATAAAAAATTAGAGGGTTTACTTAAGAAAATTTTTGTTCAACAAGGTTTTCTTCTCCAACCTATTGCCTGCATTATTCCTGTAACTACTGCAGCTGCTTTCTGGTTTGAGGCGCTGGAAGACTCGCTCCAGACGGAGACCTCATATGAGGAAATTATGGATAGAATTAAGGCTCTAAAGCTAGCTAATTCTTTTATCACTGACGGCGCTTTCCAAATAGCTAAGTTATCAGCGAAAAATTCACGTTTCGCCATTTTGGCGCGCAGGGCGCTATGGCTAAAGTCCTGGTCGGCCGATGTGTCGTCTAAATCCAAGCTTTTGAACATTCCTTTCAAAGGGAAGACCCTATTCGGGCCTGAATTGAAAGAGATTATTTCAGATATCACCGGGGGAAAAGGCCATGCTCTACACTTAACAGGAGAAATTAGCTTTGTTCTTTGTTTTAAAGGCTTTGTCCTGAGTGAGTCAGTCCACGGGTCATCCATTACTTATGGGATATTAACTCCTCCCTAACAGGAAGTGCAAGAGGATCACCCAAGCAGAGCTGCTATATAGCTCCTCCCCTCTACGTCATACCCAGTCATTCTCTTGCACCTAACTAATAGATAGGATGTGTGAGAGGACTGAAGAAATAAAAAACTAATTTTAATAACCACAATCAAAAGTTTGTTATTTTAAACAGCACCGGAGTGTGTTGTTTTTTCTCAGGCAGCATTAGAAGAAGAATCTACCTGAGTTGTGTATGATCTTAGCGGACGTAACTAAGATCCATTTGCTGTTCTCGGCCATTCTGAGGAGCGAGGTAACTTCAGAACAGGGGACAGCGGGCAGGGTTCACCTGCAAGGAGGTATGTTGCAGTATATTATTTTCTAAGGAATGGAATTGACTGAGAAAATACTGCTAATACCAATGTAATGTAAGTGCAGCCTTAAATGCAGTAGTAGTAACTGGTATCAGGCTGATATGTGTGTATGCTTGCACTGAAGTATTTCTGGGGAATGGCACTTCACTAAGAAAATACTGTGTATATATATATATATATATATATATATATATATATATATATATATATATAACTTATAGCCTCTCTGCAGTGAAAGCGACTAGCAACAGGCTTTTTTATTAACATCTCATATATTTATATTTAAAACGTTTACTGGCATGTTAATGTTTTTTCTATGAGGTACTTGGTGAAAATTTTATTTGGGCTTTATTTTCCACATGGCTGTCGTTTGTTTTGAATAAAATCAGTTTACTGAGCTTCCCCACTGTTGTAGTTTGAGTGGGAGGGGCCTATTTTGGCGCTTTTACTGCGCAGTAAAAATTCAGTCACAAGTCTTCCTGTTCTCCCTGCATGATCCAGGACGTCTCTACAGATCTCAGGGGTCTCCAAAACTAGTTTTGAGGGAGGTAATCGCTCACAGCAGACCTGTGAGACTGTGCTTTGACTGTGATAAAAACGTATATATTGTTATCCGTTTTTTGGTATTAAGGGGTTAATCATTCATTTGCTAGTGGGTGCAATCCTTTGCTAAATTAATAAATTTAATGTGAAAATTTGGTTCCTATAACTAATCCGGTTCATGTTATTTCAACTGTGACGGTTTTTTTGTGTGCTTCTTAAAGACACAGTAACGTTTTTTATATTGCTTGTAAATTATTTGAAAAGTATTTCCAAGCTTGCTGGTTTAATTGCTAGTTTGTTTAAACATGTCTGACACAGAGGAATCTCTTTGTGCAATATGTTCAAAGGCCAATGTGGAGCCCAATAGAAATTTGTGTACTAATTGCATTGATGCTACTTTAAGTATAAGCCAATCTGTACATGTAAAGAAAATTTCATCAGACAACGAGGGGGAAGTTATGCCGACTAACTCTCCTCACGTGTCAGTACCTGCATCTCCCGCTCAGGAGGTGCGTGATATTGTGACGCCAAGTACATCAGGGCGGCCATTACAAATCACCTTGCAAGACATGGCTAATGTTATGACTGAAGTTTTATCTAAATTGCCAGAACTTAGGGGTAAACGCGACCACTCTGGAGTGAGAACAGAGTGCGCTGAAAATACTAGGGCCATGTCTGATAATGCGTCACAATTGCAGAACATGAAGACGGAGAGCTTCATTCTGTGGGTGACGGATCTGATCCAAATAAACTGGATTCAGACATTTCAAATTTTAAATTTAAGCTTGAGAACCTCCGTGTGTTACTAGGGGAGGTATTAGCGGCTTTGAATGATTGTAATACGGTTGCAATCCCAGAGAAAATATGTAGGCTGGATAAATATTTTGCGGTACCGACGTGTACTGACGTTTTTTCTTATACCTAAAAGGCTTACAGAAATTGTTAACAAGGAGTGGGATAGACCCGGTGTGCCTTTCTCACCCCCTCCTATATTTAGAAAAATGTTTCCAATAGACGCCACCACACGGGACTTATGGCAGACGGTCCCTAAGGTGGAGGGAGCAGTTTCTACTTTAGCTAAGCGTACCACTATCCCGGTGGAGGATAGCTGTGCTTTTTCAGATCCAATGGATAAAAAGTTAGAGGGTTACCTTAAGAAAATGTTTGTTCAACAAGGTTTTATATTGCAACCCCTTGCATGCATTGCGCCTGTCACGGCTGCGGCGGCATTCTGGTTTGAGTCTCTGGAAGAGACCATTAGCTCAGCTACATTGGATGAGATTACAGACAAGCTTAGAGTCCTTAAGCTAGCTAATTCATTTATTTCTGATGCCGTAGTACATTTAACTAAACTTACGGCTAAGAACTCCGGATTCGCCATTCAGGCGCGCAGAGCGCTGTGGCTTAAATCCTGGTCAGCTGATGTGACTTATAAATCTAAATTGCTTAACATACCTTTCAAGGGGCAGACCTTATTCGGGCCCGGTTTGAAAGATATTATCGCTGACATTACTGGAGGTAAGGGACATGCCCTACCTCAAGACAGAGCCAAACCAAGGGCTAGACAGTCTAATTTTCGTGCCTTTCGCAACTTCAAGGCAGGAGCAGCATCAACTTCCTCCGCTCCAAAACAGGAAGGAACTGTTGCTCGCTACAGACAGGGCTGGAAACCTAACCAGACCTGGAACAAGGGCAAGCAGGCCAGAAAACCTGCTGCTGCCCCTAAGACAGCATGAAGTGAGGGCCCCCGATCCGGAAACGGATCTAGTGGGGGGCAGACTTTCTCTCTTCGCCCAGGCTTGGGCAAGAGATGTCCAGGATCCCTGGGCGTTAGAGATCATATCTCAGGGATATCTTCTGGACTTCAAAGCTTCTCCTCCAAAAGGGAGATTTCATCTTTCAAGGTTGTCAACAAACCAGATAAAGAAAGAGGCGTTTCTACACTGTGTACAAGATCTTTTACTAATGGGAGTGATCCAACCGGTTCCGCGGTCAGAACACGGACAAGGGTTTTACTCAAATCTGTTTGTGGTTCTCAAGAAAGAAGGAACCTTCAGACCAATCTTGGACTTAAAGATCCTAAACAAATTCCTAAGAGTTCCATCGTTCAAAATGGAAACTATTCGGACAATCTTACCCATGATCCAAAAGGGTCAGTACATGACCACAGTGGATTTAAAGGATGCGTACCTTCACATACCGATTCACAAGGATCATTACCGGTACCTAAGGTTTGCCTTTCTAGACAGGCATTACCAGTTTGTAGCTCTTCCCTTCGGGTTAGCTACTGCTCCAAGAATCTTCACAAAGGTTCTGGGTTCTCTTCTGGCGGTACTAAGACCGCGAGGAATATCGGTAGCTCCGTACCTAGACGACATTCTGATACAAGCATCAAGTTTCCAAGCTGCCAAGTCTCATACAGAGTTAGTACTGGCATTTCTAAGGTCACATGGGTGGAAGGTGAACGAAGGAAAGAGTTCGCTATTGCCACTCACAAGAGTTCCCTTCTTAGGGACTCTTATAGATTCGGTAGAAATGAAAATTTACCTGACAGAGGACAGGTTAACAAAACTCCTAAATGCTTGCCGTGTCCTTCATTCCATTCCACACCCGTCAGTGGCTCAATGCATGGAGGTAATCGGTTTAATGGTAGCGGCAATGGACATAGTTCCCTTTGCACGCCTGCATCTCAGACCACTGCAGTTGTGCATGCTAAGTCAGTGGAATGGGGATTACTCAGATTTGTCCCCTATGCTGAATCTGGATCAAGAGACCAGAAATTCTCTTCTATGGTGGCTCTCTCGGCCACATCTGTCCAAGAGGATGCCTTTCAACAGACCAGATTGGACGATTGTAACAACAGACACCAGCCTGCTAGGTTGGGGCGCTGTCTGGAATTCCCTGAAGTCTCTCAGGAGGAGAGTCTCCTTCCCATAAACATTCTGGAATTAAGAGCAGTTTTCAATGCCCTTCTAGCTTGGCCTCAGCTAGCATCTCTGAGGTTCATCAGGTTTCAGTCGGACAACATCACGACTGTGGCTTACATCAACCATCAAGGAGGGACAAGGAGTTCCCTAGCGATGATGGAAGTCTCAAAGATAATTCTCTGGGCAGAGTCTCACTCTTGCCACCTATCAGCGATCCACATCCCAGGCGTGGAGAACTGGGAGGCGGATTTCCTAAGTCGCCAGACTTTTCATCCGGGGGAGTGGGAACTTCATCCGGAGGTCTTTGCCCAAATACTTCGGCGTTGGGGCAAACCAGATATGGATCTCATGGCGTCTCGCCAGAACGCCAAGCTTCCTTGTTACGGGTCCAGGGACCCGGGAGCGGTTCTGATAGATGCTCTGACAGCACCTTGGAACTTCAAGATAGCTTATGTGTTTCCACCCTTCCCGATGCTTCCTCGATTGATTGCCAGGATCAAACAGGAGAGAGCATCGGTGATTCTAATAGCGCCTGCGTGGCCACGCAGGAACTGGTATGCAGATCTAGTGGACATGTCGTCCTGTCCACCATGGTCTCTGCCTCTGAGACAGGACCTTCTAATTCAGGGTCCTTTCAAACATCAAAATCTAATTTCTCTGAAGCTGACTGCATGGAGATTGAACGCTTGATTCTATCAAAGCGTGGATTTTCGAAGTCAGTAATTGATACCTTAATACAGGCTAGGAAACCTGTTACCAGGAAAATTTACCATAAAATATGGCGTAAATACTTACATTGGTGCGAATCCAAGAGTTACTCATGGAGTAAGGTTAGGATTCCTAGGATATTGTCTTTTCTACAAGAAGGTTTAGAAAAGGGTTTATCTGCTAGTTCTTTAAAGGGACAGATCTCAGCTCTGTCAATCCTTTTGCACAAACGTCTGTCAGAAGTTCCAGACGTTCAGGCCTTTTGTCAGTCTTTGGCCAGGATTAAGCCTGTGTTTAAGACTGTTGCTCCACCGTGGAGCTTAAACCTAGTTCTTAACGTTTTACAGGGTGTTCCGTTTGAACCCCTTCATTCCATTGATATCAAGCTGTTATCTTGGAAAGTTCTGTTTTTAATGGCTATTTCCTCGGCTCGAAGAGTCTCTGAGTTATCGGCCTTACATTGTGATTCTCCTTATCTGATTTTTCATTCAGACAAGGTAGTTCTGCGTACTAAACCTGGGTTCTTACCTAAGGTAGTCACTAACAAGAATATCAATCAAGAGATTGTTGTTCCTTCATTGTGTCCTAACCCTTCTTCAAAGAAGGAACGACTTCTACACAATCTGGACGTAGTCCGTGCCCTAAAATTTTATTTACAGGCAACTAAAGATTTTCGCCAAACTTCTTCCCTGTTTGTCGTTTATTCTGGTCAGAGGAGAGGTCAGAAAGCTTCTGCTACCTCTCTCTCTTTCTGGCTTCGTAGCATAATACGTTTAGCCTATGAGACTGCTGGACAGCAGCCTCCTGAAAGAATTACAGCTCATTCCACTAGAGCTGTGGCTTCCATGTGGGCCTTTAAGAATGAGGCCTCTGTTGAACAGATTTGCAAGGCTGCAACTTGGTCTTCTCTTCATACTTTTTCCAAATTTTCCAAATTTGACACTTTTGCTTCTTCTGAGGCTGTTTTTGGGAGAAAGGTTCTTCAGGCAGTGGTTCCTTCCGTGTAAAGATCCTGCCTGTCCCTCCCGTCATCCGTGTACTTTTAGCTTTGGTATTGGTATCCCATAAGTAATGGATGACCCGTGGACTGACTACACTTAACAGGAGAAAACATAATTTATGCTTACCTGATAAATTCCTTTCTCCTGTAGTGTAGTCAGTCCACGGCCCGCCCTGTTTTTTATGGCAGGTCTAAATTTTAAATTATACTCCAGTCACCACTGCACCCTATAGTTTCTCCTTTCTCGTTTGGTTTTCGGTCGAATGACTGGGTATGACGTAGAGGGGAGGAGCTATATAGCAGCTCTGCTTGGGTGATCCTCTTGCACTTCCTGTTAGGGAGGAGTTAATATCCCATAAGTAATGGATGACCCGTGGACTGACTACACTACAGGAGAAAGGAATTTATCAGGTAAGCATAAATTATGTTTTTCGTTCCTTTCGCAATTTCAGGAACGGCCCCGCTTCATCCTCTCCGGCTGCAAAGCAAGAGGGTAACGCTTCACAGCCCAAGCAAACTGTAAACCTTACCAGGGCTGGAATAAGGGTAAACAGGCCAAAAAGCCTGCAGCTGCTACCAAGACAGCATGAAGGGGTAGCCCCCGATCCGGGACCGGATCTAGTAGGGGGCAGACTCTCTCTCTTCGCTCAGGCCTTGGCAAGAGATGTTCACGATCCCTGGGCATTAGAGATTGTTTCCCAGGGGTATCTTCTAGAATTCAAGGGCGCCCCTCCAAGGGGAAGGTTCCACATTTCTCGTCTGTCTACAGACCAGACAAAGAAAGAGGCGTTCTTACGCTGTGTAGAAGATCTACATACAATGGGAGTGATCCACCCAGTTACAATTGCGGAACAAGGGTTGGGTTTTTACTCAAACCTGTTTGTGGTTCCCAAAAAAGAGGGAACATTCAGACCCATCCTGGATCTAAAAATTCTATACAGATTCTTCAGAGTCCCATCATTCAAGATGGAGACCATTCGGACAATCTTACCTATGATCCAGGAAGGTCAATATATGACTACCGTGGATCTAAAGGATGCGTACCTGTATATTGCTATCCACAAAGATCATCATCAGTTTCTCAGGTTCGCTTTTCTAGACAAGCATTACCAGTTCGTGGCTCTTCCATTCGGGTTAGCCACTGCTCCCAGAATTTTTACAAAGGTGCTAGGGTCCCTTCTGGCGGTTCTAAGACCGCGGGGCATAGCAGTGGCACCTTATTTAGACGACATCTTAATTCAGGCGCCGTCTTTTCTCAGAGCCAAGTGTCACACGGAGATTGTATTGGCCTTTCTGAGGTCTCATGGGTGGAAGGTGAACATCAAAAAGAGTTCTCTGTCCCCACTCACAAGGGTTCCCTTCCTAGGAACGCTAATAGATTCGGTAGAAATGAAAATATTTCTGACGGAGGTCAGAAAGTTGAAACTTTTAACTACTTGCCGAGTTCTTAATTCCATTCCTTGGCCATCTGTAGCTCAGTGCATGGAGGCAATCGGATTAATGGTAGCGGCAATGGACATAGTCCCTTTCGCTCGGATACATCTCAGACCACTGCAACTATGCATGCTCAAACAGTGGAATGGGGATTATGCAGATTTGTCTCCTCAAATACAGTTGGACCAGGAGACCAGAGATTCTCTTCTCTGGTGGTTGTCTCAGGATCACCTGTCTCAGGGAATATGTTTCCGCAGACCAGAGTGGATCATTGTAACGACCTATGCCAGTCTGTTAGGCTGGGGTGCAGTCTGGGACTCCCTGAAAGCTCAAGGCTTATGGTCTCGGGAAGAATCTCTTCTTCCGATAAACATTCTGGAACTGAGGGCGATATTCAACGCGCTTCAGGCATGGCCTCAACTAGCTGCGGCCAAATTTATCCGATTTCAGTCGGACAACATCACGACTAGCTTACATCAATCATCAGGGGGGAACAGAGAGTTCCCTAGCGATGACGGAAGTAACCAAAATAATCAGGTGGGCGGAGGATCACTCCTGCCATCTCTCAGAAATTCCCAGGAGTAGACAACTGGGAGGCGGATTTTCGGAGTCGTCAGACCTTTCACCCGGGGGAGTGGGAACTCCACCCGGAAGTATTTGCCCAGCTGACTCGGCTTTGGGGCACTCCAGAGTTGGATCTGATGGCGTCCTGTCAGAACACCAAACTTCCTCTCTACGGGGCCAGGTCCCGTGACCCCAAGGCAGTATTGATAGATGCTCTAGCAGCGCCTTGGTCCTTCAATCTGGCTTATGTTTTCCCACCGTTTTCCCTTCTCCCTCGTCTGGTCGCCAGAATCAAGCAGGAGAAGGCTTCGGTGATTCTGATAGCGCCTGCGTGGCCACGCAGGACTTGGTATGCAGACCTAGTGGACATGTCATCTGTCCTACCATGGACACTGCCAATGAGGCAGGATCTTCTAATTCAGGGTCCATTCAAGCATCCAAATCTAATTTCTCTACGTCTGACTGCTTGGAGATTGAACGCTTAATTCTATCAAAGCGTGGTTTCTCTGAGTCGGTTATAGATACTTCTTAATATATATTTCCAACATTGGGAACCGCCCTTCTGGGTCCATCACAGAATTTAATATCTGATATTCTAGATTTTTATTTAGAAGTATAGCCACCCCTCTTTTCATTGCATCAAAAGGAGCGGCAACCACCTTCCCAACCCATTTAGTTTTAAGTTTAGGGATCTCAAGGGGTTTAAGGTGCAGCTCTTGCAGTTAAACTATATCAGGATTGAATTTCCCCAAATATTTTATTATGGATTTTCTTTTAATTGGGGAGGTAATCCCGCCCACATTCCAAGACAGGCAATTTAGCTTAACTTCCATTCTAGTTGCCTATTAATATGTAAGATAAACAAGCCTGATAGGCCAGTGGGGGAGATGAGATGAACACAAGGGGAGCAGAGGTGGAGAGGGGTCGAGGCTGGGGGAGAGCGAGGAGGAAAGGGAGAGAAATAAAAAAACAATAAAAACACACATAAACTTAAAAATCGGGTATTTAATCCATTTAATTTAACCCAACACATAATCCATCAAGTATTTAAATCATTCCTTATTCCATTTCTCAATCTGTCTTTAGGGGACACCAATTTCTCTGCAGAATGCTTCCGCTTCCATAACATTATTTAATACATGGGGAGTTCCTTCTTTCATTACAATTAACTTGGCCGGGTAAACCAGTTTGAGATTGTAATTTTCCTTCTGTAACCTGCCATAGAAAAAAGACATGTCTCTTCGCTTGGATAAGGTTTCAGAAGAAAAATCTTGGAAAATCAATAATCTATGTGGACCTAATGTCAACGGATTACATTTCCTATAATATTTCAGATACAATAACTTATCTTGAAAATTGACAAATTTAAATATCACCGGCCTAGGTCTATTACTCTCACTATTGTCTCTACGATACCCAATCCTGTGCACTCTCTCGATCTGAAAGGGGGTAGCCGGAACTGGGATCTGTAATGCCTGTGGTAGAGTGGCTACAACGAAGGTCATCAAATCTGGAGATTCAGGGAGGCCAATCACTTTAAGATTATTACTTCTTGAGCGATCTTCAAGATCCTCAATTTTAGCTTGTAAACTTGCAATAGACTTACTATGCGTTTCTATTAGAGGCTCTTGTACATTATATCTGTCCTCAAGGTCAGAGATTCTGTTTTCCACTTCATCTAGTCTTGTAGCGAACTGCCTGACCTCCACCGTAAGATTTGATATCTCCGATTTGATCTCCGTTTTAATCAGATCAAACTGGGGGGTCAGTATTTTTGCTACTTCAGCAGCAAATTCTGACATATTGCTTATAGGATTAAAACTACCTTTTTCTTGAACTACTTCGATACTGGAGTCGAGATTCCTGCTACCCCCTTTCCTATCTTTTAATTTGGGAGGCATATTTGAGGGAGAGCTCTTGTTGAGCATAAACTTATCCATGGACCACAAGGGTCCCTAAAGCCTATTAATGTTCACACAAGGAACAATACAGGGAAGAAGCAGAAAAGAATGAGGGGGAAAAAAAAAAAAAAATATTTGACAAAGTGAGAGGCTCCCTATATTAAAGTGCTTCTTATAGTGCTTTCTAATTCTATTATTTGTGTTTCCTTTTTTCTTTCCTTCCTTCCCCCTTCCCTTCCTTAGTGAACCAGATACAGTACTTCCTATAAACTTATCTACTTCTAATGGTAATTACACTATTTATACCAATTTAATGCAGATAGATGAAAATTTAAGAGATAAAGTGCTTCCTACCGTGCTTCTAATTTAATCCCCCTTTCTTCCCCCTTTTTCCTTTTAATATTTAACTAGTAAAAAAATAAAGTATTTCCGATCGAACTTCTAACTTTCTTCTTGTGCTCCCTTTTGTCCTCGCTGACCCAGACAGGCAGAGACAACAACAAAATGCTTCCTAAAGTGCTCTCGGCATTCAAGTATATTTCTATACTTTATGCTAATATATTTATATTTGGCAAGGGAATAGGATGCTTCCTAACGTGCTTCTATTTATTTATATTTATCTTAACTAGCCCAGGTAAAAAAAAGGTTTTAATAAAGTGTTTTCTGTATAATTACCTAAAATCACAAAAATAAAGTGCTTCTAGTCATACTTATACTTAAACTGTATGTGCAAATTTATAGTCAATACCTTTTAATAAGAGTTCTGTCCCCTTAATTTAATTCTATATCCAATACCATATGCTTTCTGCTACATTTTAAAATAGCTTATTTAGTGCTTTTAGCTAAAATACGCACTTCAATATATCCTCTGTGTAGTCTGAATAGTACAATTTGTATGAAAAAGACAAACATTTTAGCTATAATATACATCTTATGCTTCTAATAGTGGACCCTATCAGACTCTCTCGAACTATATCAAACTGTGACACCTTGTTTCAGCTGTTTCCAGTAAACTTAACTATCCCTGTAAATAAGTAAGGATTAGTTATAGCTCACAGAGAGTTAAGCAAAAATAAAACGGGAGCGAGACACACCAATTCCCTACTCAATGGTTAGTCACTACATTACCTAAACTAACGTTTAAATGCTCTAGTGAGTTATATCTGGGCCACAATTAATAATATACTTCTCCAAATATATCTGTTTGCTACTTGTTACAACAGCAGAGCACAACAGTATAGTCTGTAATTATCTACTTAACTCTCCATTGCAGGAACCCACAATAGGTTTTGTCCATAGTCACATAATTGAATACGTGCAAGCCCTAGTGCAAACAGTTCAAAATATTTACATGCTCTCGTAAGGAAAGACTAACTGAAAAGCAGTTCCTGGTGAACACAGTCTGTTCAAGGGCCGTAATATTGAACCAAGATATCTCTTGTATAGGTGCACTATCGATCTCCTAGATATCTTAGCGGCAATCCGACTTATTCCGCGCTCCTAAACTCTGCTATCATCACAGTTAGTTGCCACTTCCACTCGAATAAACTCAGCATAAAAATTTGTTTCATGTACATGCCCACCGGCTGTCTATGTCCACCATTAAGCAGTGCCTGCCTGCTCTACTTAGGCGCTAAATGTCACTTTAAAGGGACCCTTTTTTTGACCACCTGAGGGCCCAGCGCACCAGGTTGTATGGTTCCCAGCAAGCTATAGGCTTTCTAATATCTCGCCTGGGGCTGTACCCACCTGCACCTCCTTAAACTCAGCCTGCAGCGTTTTGTTGCTCCCCGCTCTCTTACCCTCTTTCACATTACGAGGACTACAGGTGCGGGAGCTTGGCATTCTGACTGCCACAGCGGGAGAGATGGTTGCAGCTCCGGAAGACCTCCGGCCCACACGTGCTGATGCACGCAGCTCACAGATTAATCCGCCACGGAACTTCCGAGAACTAGGTCACAGCAGCAACCCTTCCCCACGGCAGAAATCCACGGCTTACGGTGAGTAACTTCTGTAGGGGCCGCCAATCCCTCCAATTTATCCGGGGCACGGATTCTGAGATCCACTCCTTAGCCCATCCAGGTAGGCTACAGAACTGCTCCTCCTCCAAACTTGGTGTAGGTGTAGCCAGGCACCTTTGAGCGGGAAATTCAGATAGTTCAGTAAGTTTAACAGCGGATACTCCTTTATACAGTTGCAATCTTTAATCAGGGCCGGTCCGGCACTCGCCCCAGGCAAGCAGGGATATAGCACTGTTCTTTAGGCAAGTTAGAGGTTTAACGGCCCAACGGTAGAACACCTGGATACTTCCCATGGAAATGGCGTGCACCAGCTAACGTGCACCAAAAAGCTGAGTAAGACTGACTTCCTATGCAGGATCAATGGATCCTATAACCCAAGCCAAATCCGGCCAAGGGAAACTGCATACGGCTGGTGATGGATAGGCCTCTCGTAGAGGTGCAGAGCTCTAGTAACACCTGCAGGATACCTATAGGCCCCGTCTCCAACCGGAAGTCTGAAAAATACCTTCCAGGGAGAAATTTCTGATTCAGGAAAGATGTTCCCTCAGCCAGACTCAGATATGACGGCTTTTAAATTTAAACTAGAACACCTCCGATTATTGCTCAGGGAGGTTTTAGCGACTCTGGATGATTGTGACCCTATTGTAGTTCCAGAGAAATTGTTTAAAATGGACAGATTTCTAGAGGTTCCTGCCTACACTGATTTTTTTCCGGTCCCTAAGAGGATTTCGGACATTGTTACTAAGGAGTGGGATAGACCAGGGATTCCGTTCGCTCCCCCTCCTACTTTTAAGAAATTGTTTCCAATATCAGACACCATGCGGGACTCGTGGCAGACGGTCCCTAAGGTGGAGGGAGCTATTTCTACCCTGGCTAAGCGTACAACTATACCTATTGAGGACCGTTGTGCTTTCAAAGATCCTATGGATAAAAAATTAGAGGGTCGCCTAAAGAAAATATTTGATCATCAGGGTTTTCTTCTCCAACCTATAGCGTGCATTGTTCCTGTAACTACTGCAGCTTCTTTTTGGTTCGTGGCTCTGGAGGAGGCTCTTCAGGTTGAGACCCTATTAGATGATTTTCTGGATAGAATTAGGGCTCTCAAGCAAGCTAATTCTTTCATTACAGATGCCGCTTTTCATCTGGCTAAATTAGCGGCAAAGAATTCAGGTTTTGCCATTTTAGCGCGTTATGGCTTAAGTCCTGGTCTGCTGATGTGTCATCAAAATCTAAGCTTTTAGCCATCCCTTTCAAGGGTAAGACCCTATTCAGGCCTAAACTGAAAGAGATAATTTCAGACGACATCACTGGAGGGAAAGGCCATACCCTTCCTCAGGATAAGACAAATAAGATGAAGACCAAACAAAATAATTTTCGTTCCTTTCAAAATTTCAAAGGTGGTCCGTCTACCTCATCCCCTGCCGCAAAGCAAGAGGGGAATTTTGCTTAATCCAAGTCAGTCTGGAGACCTAACCAGGCTTGGAACAAGGGTAAATAGGCCAAGAAGCCCGCTGCGGCCACCAAGACGGCATGAAGGGGTAGCCCCGATCCGGGACTGGATCTAGTAGGGGGCAGACTTTCTCTCTTTGCTCAGGCTTGGGCAAGAGACGTTCAGGACTCCTGGGCTTTAGAAATCGTAACCCAGGGGTATCTTCTAGATTTCAAAGATTCTCCTCCAAGGGGGGAGATTCCATCTTTCTCAATTGTCTGTAAACCAGACAAAAAGAGGCGTTCTTACGCTGTGTAGAAGACCTATATACCATGGGAGTGATCTTCCCAAAAAAGAGGGAACCTTCAGACCAATTTTAGATCTCAAGATCATAAACAAATTCCTCAGAGTCCCATCCTTCAAGATGGAGACCATTTGGACTATTTTACCAATTATCCAGGAGGGTCAATATATGACCACCGTGGACTTAAAGTATGCGTATCTACACATCCCTATCCACAAAGATCATCACCAGTTCCTCAGGTTCGCCTTTCTGGACAAGCATTACCAGTTTGTGGCTCTTCCCTTTGGGTTGGCCACAGCTCCCAGAATTTTCACAAAAGTGCTAGGGTCCCTTCTGGTGGTTCTTAAGGCCACGGGGCATAGCTGTGGAGCCTTATCTGGACGATATCTTAATTCAGGCGTCAACTTACCAACTAGCCAAGTCTCACACGGACATCGTGTTGGTTTTTCTAAGATCTCATGGGTGGAAGGTGAACGTAAAAAAAAATTCTTATCCATCTCACAAGAGTTCCATTCCTGGGAACTCTGATAGATTCGGTGGACATGAGTATTTTTCTGACGGAGGTCAGGAAATAAAATATTTTAACCATCTGCCGAGCTCTTCATTCCATTCCTCGGCCATCAGTGGCTCAGTGTATGGAGGTAATCGGACTAATGGTAGAGGCAATGGACATAGTCCCGTTTGCTCGCTTGCATCTCAGACCATTGCAACTATGCATGCTCAAACAGTAGAATGGGGATTATGCAGATTTTTCTCCTCAGATAAATCTGGATCAAGAGACCAGAGACTCTCTTCTTTGGTGGTTGTCACAGGATCATCTGTCCCAGGGAATGTGTTTCCGCAGGCCAGCATGGGTCATAGTGATGACAGACGCCAGCCTATTGGGCTGGGGTGCAGTCTGGAATTCCCTGAAAGCACAGGGTTTGTGGACTCAGGAGGAGGCTCTCCTCCGGATAAATATTCTAGAACTGAGAGCGATATTCAACGCGCTTCTGGCGTGGCCTCAGCTGGCTTCGGCCAGATTCATAAGATTCCAGTCGGACAATATCACGACTGTAGCATATATCAATCATCAGGGGGCAACAAAGAGTTCTCTAGCGATGATAGAGGTTACCAAAGTATTTCGATGGGCAGAGACAAACTCTTGCCATCTATCAGCAATCTATATCCCAGGAGTGGAGAACTGGGAAGCGGTCTTTCTAAGTCGTCAGACTTTTCATCCGGGGGAGTGGGAACTCCATCCGGAGGTGTTTGCACAATTGATTCAGCAATGGGGCACACCAGAATTGGATCTGATGGCGTCTTGTCAGAACGCCAAACTTCCTTCTTACGAATCCAGGTCAAGGGATCCGCAGGCAGTACTGATAGATGCTCTAGCAGTACCCTGGTCGTTCAACCTGGCTTATGCGTTTCCACCATTTCCTCTTTTTCCTCGTTTGATTGCCAGAATCGAACAGGAGAGAGCTTCAGTGATTTTGATAGCACCTGCATGGCCACGCAGGACTTGGTATGCAGACCTGGTGGACATGTCATCTCTTGCACCATGGACTCTGCCACTGAGACAGGACCTTCTGATTCAAGGTCTGTTCCAGCATCCAAATCTAGTTTCTCTGCGGCTGACTGCTTAGAGATTGAACGCTTGATTTAATCCAAGCAGGGTTTCTCTGAGTGTCGGTCATAGATACCTTGATTCAGGCTCGAAAACCTGTCACTAGGAAAATTTATCATAAGATATGGCGTAAATATCTTTATTGGTGCGAATCCAAAGGCTACTCATGGAGTAAGATAGGATTTTGTCCTTTCTCCAAGAAGGATTGGAGAAGGGGCTGTCAGCTAGTTCCTTAAAGGGACAGATATCTTCCTTATCAATTCTACTGCACAAGCATCTGGCAGATGTTCCAGACGTTCAGTTGTTCTTTCAGGCTTTAGTTAGAATCAAGCCTGTGTTTAAACCTGTTGCTCCGCCATGGAGTTTGAATTTAGTTCTTAAAGTTCTTCAAGGGGTTCCGTTTGAACCTATGCATTCCATAGATATTAAGCTTCAATCTTGGAAAGTTCTGTTTTTAGTTGCTATCTCTTCGGCTCGAAGAGTTTCTGAATTATCTGCATTGCAATGGAACTCGCCTTATCTTGTTTTCCATGCTGATAAGGTGGTTTTGCGTACCAAACCTGGATTCCTTCCTAAGGTTGTTACTAATAGGAATATCAATCAGGAAATTGTTGTTCCTTCTGTGTCCTAATCCTTCCTCTAAGAAGGAGTGTCTGTTGCACAACTTGGACGTGGTTCGTGCTTTGAAGTTTTACTTGCAAGCAACCAAGGATTTCCGTCAAACATCTTCTTTGTTTGTTGTCTATTCTGGAAAACGTAGAGGTCAAAAAGCTACGGCTACCTCTTTCTTTTTGGCTGA
The DNA here is from genome assembly GCF_027579735.1 of Bombina bombina. Classification (NCBI taxonomy): domain Eukaryota; kingdom Metazoa; phylum Chordata; class Amphibia; order Anura; family Bombinatoridae; genus Bombina; species Bombina bombina. The sequence continues at coordinate 220,074,542 of NC_069504.1, read as the reverse complement.
AAAGCATCATCCGTTTGGCATACGAGACTGCTGGACAGCAGCCTCTTGAAAGGATTACAGCTCACTTTACTAGAGCGGTGGCTTCCACATGGGCTTTTAAAAATGATGCTTCTGTTGAACAGGTTTGTAAGGCTGCGACTTGGTCCTTGCTTCATACCTTTTTCCAAATTTTCCAAATTTGATACTTTTGCTTCTTTGGAGGCTATTTTTGGGAGAAAAGTTCTTCAAGCTGTGGTGCCTTCTGTTTAACCATCTGTCTTGTCCCTCCTGTTCATCCGTGTCCTGTAGCTTTGGTATTGTATCCCACAAGTAAAGGATGAATCCATGGACTCGTCGTACCATATAGAAGAAAAGTAAATTTATGCTTACCTGATAGATTAATTTCTTCTATGGTACGATGAGTCCACGGCCCGCCCTGTCATATTAAGACAGGTTATATTTTTTGATTTTAAACTTCAGTCACCTTTGCACCTTGTAGTTTCTCCTTTTTCTTCCTGTACCTTCGGTCGAGTGACTGGGGGATGGAGCTAAGGGAGGAGCTATATAGACAGCTCTGCTGTGGTGCTCTTTGCCACTTACTGTTAGCAGGAGGATAATATCCCACAAGTAAAGGATGAATCCGTGGACTCGTCGTACCATAGAAGAAATTAATTTATCAGGTAAGCATAAATTTACTTTTTTTTTTTTAGTTACATTTCCCATTAATTCTTTCAAAGTAATAGTCCTCTTAGGGTATCACAGGCACATTTAAAAATAAACCAATTGTGAATGTTTTCAACATAAAATATGTTTGTACAGAACTTTATACACCAGCATAAAACTGAAGATGGATT
>NC_069504.1:219941209-220066209 GCF_027579735.1 Bombina bombina | reverse complement strand
ACTAGCTAAACGCACAACCATACCAATTGAAGACAGTTGTGCTTTTAAAGACCCTATGGATAGAAAAATTAGAGGGTTTACTTAAAATTTTTGTTCAACAAGGTTTTCTTCTCCAACCCATTGCCTGGATTATTCCTGTAACTACTGCAGTTGCTTTCTGGTTTGAGGCGCTGGAAGACTCGCTCCAGACGGAGACCTCATATGAGGAAATTATGGATAGAATTAAGGCTCTAAAGCTAGCTAATGCTTTTATCACTGACACCGCTTTCCAAATAGCTAAGTTAGCGGCGAAAAATTCAGGTTTCGCCATTTTGGCGCGCAGGGCGCTATGGCTAAAGTCCTGGTCGGCCGATGTGTCGTCTAAATCCAAGCTTTTGAACATTCCTTTCAAAGGGAAGACCCTATTCGGGCCTGAATTGAAAGAGATTATTTCAGATACCACCGGGGGAAAAGGCCATGCTCTCCCTCAGGACAAAGCCTTTAAAACAAATAACAAAGCTAATTTTCATTCCTTTCGCAATTTCAGGAACGGCCCCGCTTCATCCTCTCCGGCTGCAAAGCAAGAGGGTAACGCTTTACAGCCCAAGCAAACTGGAAACCTTACCAGGGCTGGAATAAGGGTAAACAGGCCAAAAAGCCTGCAGCTGCCACCAAGACAGCATGAAGGGGTAGCCCCCGATCTGGGACCGGATCTAGTTGGGGGCAGACTCTCTCTTCGCTCAGGCCTGGACAAGAGATTTACACAATCCTTGGGCATTAGAGATTGTAGCCTAGGGATACCTTCTAGAATTCAAGGACTCTCCTCCAAGGGGAAGGTTCCACATTTCTCGTCTGTCTACAGATCAGACAAAGAAAGAGGCGTTTTTATGCTGTGTAGAAGATCTACATACAATGGGAGTGATCCACCCAGTTCCAATTGCAGAACAAGGACTGGGGTTTTACTCAAACCTGTTTGTGGTTCCCAAAAAAAGAAGGAACTTTCAGACCAATCCTGGATCTCAAAATTCTAAACAAATTCCTCAGAGTCCCATCATTCAAGATGGAGACCATTCGGACAATCTTACCAATGATCCAGGAGGGTCAATATATGAATACCGTGGATCTAAAGGATGCGTATCTGCACATTCCTATCCACAAAGATCATCACCAGTTTCTCAGGTTCGCCTTTCTGGACAAGCATTTTCAGTTTGTGGCTCTTCCTTTCGGGTTGGCCACAGCTCCCAGAATTTTCACAAAGGTGCTAGGGTCCCTCCTGGCGGTTCTAAGACCGCGGGGCATAGCAGTGGCGCCTTACCTAGACGACATCTTAATTCAGGCGTCAACTTTCCAAAGAACCAAGTCTCACACGGAGATTGTATTTGCCTTTCTGAGGTCTCACGGGTGGAAGGTGAACATCAAAAAGAGTTCTCTCTCTCCCCCCTCACAAGAGTTCCATTCCTAGGAACCCTGATAGACTCGGTAGAAATGAAAATATTTCTGACGGAGGTCAGAAAGCTAAAACTGTTAACTACTTGCCGAGCTCTTTATTCCATTCTTCGGCCATCTGTGGCTCAGTGCATGGAGACAATAGTCCCTTTTGCTCGGATACACCTCAGACCACTGCAACTATGCATGCTCAAACAGTGGAATGGGGATTATGCAGATTTGTCTCCTCAAATTCAGTTGGACCAGGAGACAAGAGATTCTCTTCTCTGGTGGTTGTCTTAGGATCACCATTCTCAAGGAATATGTTTCCGCAGGCCAGAGTGGATCATCATAACGACTGACGCCAGTCTGTTAGGCTGGGGTGCGGTCTGGGACTCCCTGAAAGCTCAGGGCTTATGGTCTTGGGAAGAAACTCTTCTCCCGATAAACATTCTGGAACTGAGGGCGATATTCAACGCTCTTCAGGCATGGCCTCAACTAGCTTCGGACAACATCACGACTGTAGCTTATGTCAATCATCAGGGGGGAACAGAGAGTTCCCTAGCGATGACGGAAGTAACCAAAATAATCAGGTGGGCGGAGGATCACTCCTGCCATCTCTCAGCAATTCACATCCCAGGAGTAGACAACTGGGAGGCGGATTTTCTAAGTTGTCGGACTTTTCACCCGGGGAGTGGAAACTTCCCGGAGGTATTTGCCCAGCTTACTCAGCTATGGGGCACCCCAGAGTTGGATCTGATGGCGTCCTGTCAGAACACCAAACTTCCTCTCTACGGGTCCAGGTCCCGGGATCCCAAGGCGGTATTGATAGATGCTCTAGCAGCGCCTTGGTCCTTCAATCTGGCTTATGTTTTTCCACCGTTTCCTCTCCTCCCGCGTCTGGTTGCCAGAATCAAGCAGGAGAAGGCTTCGGTGATTCTGATAGCGCCTGCGTGGCCACACAGGACTTGGTATGCAGACCTATTGGACATGTCATCTGTCCCACCATGGAGGCAGGATCTTCTGATACAGCGTCCGTTCAAGCATCCAAATTTAGTTTCTCTACGTCTGACTGCTTGGAGATTGGACGCTTAATTCTATCAAAGCGGGGTTTCTCTGAGTCAGTTATAGATACTCTGATTCAGGCTAGAAAGCCTGTCACCAGGAAAATCTACCATAAGATATGGCGGAAATATCTTTGTTGGTGTGAATCCAAGGGTTACTCATGGAGTAAGATTAGGATTTCCAGGATATTGTCTTTCCTCCAAGAAGGATTGGAGAAAGGATTGTCAGCTAGTTCCTTAAAAGGACAAATATCTGCTTTGTCTATCCTGTTACACAAGCGTCTGCCAGAGGTACCAGACGTTCATGCGTTTGCTCAGGCTTTAGTCAGAATCAAGCCTGTCTATAAACCTGTGGCTCCGCCATGGAGTTTGAATCTAGTTCTTTCAGTTCTTCAAGGGGTTCCGTTTGAACTTTTACATTCCATAGACATTAAGTTGTTATCTTGGAAAGTTTTGATTTTGATAGCTATCTCTTCTCCTAGAAGAGTTTCAGAATTATCTGCCTTACAGTGTGATTCACCTTACCTGGTGTTCCACGCAGATAAGGTAGTTTTGCGTACCAAGCCTGGTTTTCTTCCTAAAGTTGTTTCTAACAAGAATATTAACCAGGAAATAGTTGTTCCTTCTCTGTGTCCTAATCCATCTTCGAAGAAGGAATGTCTATTACACAATCTTGATGTAGTTTGTGCTTTAAAGTTCTATTTACAAGCAACTAAGGATTTCAGACAAACATCTTCTTTCTTTGTTATCTATTCTGGTAAGAGGAGAGGTCAGAAAGCGACTGCTACCTCTTTCCTTTTGGCTGAAAAGCATCATCCGTTTGGCCTATGAGACTGCTGGCCAGCAGCCTCCTGAAAGAATTACTGCTCATTCTACCAGAGCAGTGGCTTCCACATGGGCTTTCAAAAATGAGGCTTCTGTTGAACAGATTTGTAAGGCAGCGACTTGGTCTTCACTGCATACTTTTGCCAAATTTTACAAAGTCGATACTTTTGCTTCTTCGGAGGCTATTTTTGGGAGAGAGGTTTTGCAAGCAGTGTGGTGCCTTCCGTTTAAGGTACCTGTCTTGTTCCCTCCCTTCATCCATGTCCTAAAGCTTTGGTATTGGTATCCCACAAGTAAAGGATGAATCCGTGGACTGGATACACCTTGCAAGAGAAAACAGAATTTATGTATACCTGATAAATTACTTTCTCTTGCGGTGTATCCAGTCCACGGCCCGCCCTGGCATTTAAGTCAGGTAAAAATTTTTTTGTTTAAACTACAGTCACCACTGCACCCTATGGTTTCTCCTTTTTCTTCCTAACCTTTGGTCGAATGACTGGGGGTGGAGCTAGAGGGGGAGCTATATGGACAGCTTTGCTGTGTGCTCTCTTTGCTACTTCCTGTAGGGAATGAGAATATCCCACAAGTTAAGGATGAATCCGTGGACTGGATACACCGCAAGAGAAAGTAATTTATCAGGTAAGCATAAATTCTGTTTTTCTGGGTCTAGTACAGACTGGTGAGTGTTTTATTGACCCTTGCACCCACTGAAGTCAGACTTGCCTGAAGTGTATTGGTTATGTCAATTTGTGCTAAAGTGTAAAGGGTTGGTTTAATCCTTTCTGTGACATTTATACATCAAAATATCCCAATTCCCCATATATGTATGCCACTAGGTTGAAGATGGCACTTGCTGGATTGATAATCTGCACATTTATTTTAATAACGTTTCGGGGTAGTTAGCCCCTTCTATGTGTGTATGTGTATTTATGCATTTTGAAATGCTCATATTCTAGTAAATTCTATGCATTTTGTGCTGTCCTTTACATACATTGCACTCTTGTCCTTTAGGTATAACTAATGATGTATCCAGTTATGCGAAGCAGAGATGTCCCATTTGTCTGAACTTTCTTACACAAGATGTTGGCATTCCTGAAAATTGTTACCATGCATTCTGTGTGGCATGTATTCTAAAGTGGTCTGAAGTAAGTGCTCATAACTGAACTCATACCTTGCAAGACCTAGCCCTAGATTACTTGCATTTCAGTAGTGTGAAATATTGGTGTTCCTACATCATTTTTATTTGTTTAAACTTTTTCAGACATCCACATCCTGTCCTGTTGATCGAAAACTTTTCAAAGCAGTTTATAAAATCAATCAAAGTGGGGCATTCACAAAGGTAAGAATATAATATAATTTCTGTAGTTAATTGTGTGTTGAAGATATATGGAAGATTAATACGCCACTTTTGCCCATGTGTACACCTAAATTAATAAAAATGTACACATCTGAACCATCTTCATTTGCAATATTGAGCTTGAAAATGTATACATAATCATATGTAGAGTTCATTTTTGCTTGATACAGCAATTGGAAAACTTTTTACTAACAAACATTTTACTAACAAAATGGAAGTTTGAAATGCTTTTTTTAAAAAAAAGAGTAATTTTACATTCACATCTTTTTTTTTAGCATAGTACTTGATTGAACATATTTATACTATGTGTATATATGCTGATCTTTCTGTGTATAGGTGCACTGATTGTATGCTCTGTCTGAAAAGCAAGAGACATTTTTTGGGTTTTATATCCCTTTTTAAGCTTGGGCTATACAACCCCAGCAAACGTTAACCTTTTTTTATAAAATTATTTAAGTAAATTAATGGTACACTAGTCATTTTTATATGTGCGTAGTATACATAAACAGCTAAGAGATTTGACTTTGCTTGTCTCTTTAAGTAGATTAGTAATGTTGTAATCCTTAACTAATTTACAACTGAGTAGTATGAATTTTTAAGTTGCCATAAATAGTCACATACAAAGCCATGCCTTACCATATTATCCTTTTGACTATAGAAAAGGGTACACTTTTAAAGATATTTATTGTTTTTAATTACTTTTCTCAATTTTGTTGTGAAAAAATGCCTACCCTAGGGATTGATATGTTTATTTAAAAATCAGGCACTAGCAAGGAAATCTGGAAGCCAGACTCATATCATAAACATGATATGCAAAAATATTTCTAATTAAATCGTAGGGCTATAATATACTATACTGTTTTTGAAAAAGAAAAATCTTTTAAAATAAAAAGGCTCAAAAGAATGGTTAGACTCTCTATATAAAAATGTACTGTCCCTTCAAATCTCCTTAACAAACCATATAATAGCATGAGTTCTGGTGAATAAATTCCAAATTTTATTTTGTAGTAGCAATCCTCAGACTTTTTCTTTTGATAACTTCAAAATAGGTTTTCTTAGGATAATGTATCTGACATCAGTAGTATGAGCTTACAGTCCTGTTTATAATGTGTGTCCTGCTTGTTTTTTCATTTCTAAATTACATTGTATATATTCTCTGTCCATTAAGATCCAAGTAAAGTCTCGAAGACTGAAAGAAACACACGACAGCTGCTACTCCAGTTGCAATCATAGTTGTTCCCTTTGCTCTCTCTGTAACAAAATATGCATCAGGTCAGTGATTTTTTTTTTGGTAATCCTTTTTAAAAAATTTCTGTTTAAAATATATGCATAAACTATCATTTTAAACCAAGTATGTTTGGGGGTGGTGGTTTTGGGGAAATAGTCCAAAACAAAGTGTTTAAAGAATGATACTCATAGATTAAGGCTAGGCTTATCAAGCTAGGGCACCTGACAATTAGGCCCAGGTGCCATGGTTTGGTGCCTCCCATTTATCCATAATGGCTGCTTCTGTCAGCCAAACCTAACATTTAGCCCAGTGTGGCTGGATCCATTCTAGGCTAGGTAAGCTGGGAACTACCAAGTCCCAGAATACCGCAAGGTCTATGAGGTAGAGGTCGGCCTTCTGGAAGGGTGTTTTAGCCAAAGATCGGTGGAGGGCATGGAGTATTGGCATGAAGAAGGTAAGTCTGCTTGACATCCGGTAAACTATGAAAAGGAATTGCCATGCACTGATTTCAAACTTAATTTGTTGAATAATGCAGCAGTAGTTCTATAATGGACTCTATAGAATGACAGTGCTTATGTTAGCAGCATGTGCTTTTGATTGTAAGCAAAATCTGTAACTCCTTATTAGTGTTCTATATAAATTTGAAATCATTCCGTATTTATCCTTAAACCAAATAAAATATAAAGACTGTACAGGGCAGAAAACAACTTTCATAAAATTCTTACTAGAAGAACATTTATAGATACTCCTTGTTGTTCACCAGTTCATATTTCCTTTGATTCCCTGACAATGCTCTCCAAATCACAACACGCTAGTCAGAATACCAGTTTTTGCTCAGTCTTATTTAATAAGTGTAACATGGACATGCAAAGTGTTTGCTTATTTACACCAATCATCCAGATCGGTGGAGGGTCTACTTTACCAACTACTCTCCATATTTTTTTTTATTGAAGTCATAGAACAATGTTACAAAGTAAATGTGTCCATAAACCGTTACCATGTATAGTCAGGATATACATTAGTATCCCATGAACATTACAAACATATGTATAAACTGTAATTCCTACAATTAAACAATGATTTAGATAATTTTATATCATGTAGAGCTATATTGCATTTAGCGCAGATTAGTGAAAGAATATTGAATGTCTACAGTATGAGGTGGGTATAAGAAGTGCAAGGATTACTTTAGAGTTTAATTACCTAATGTCAAACCGGTCTGGACTATGTAAGATGAGACTTCTTTCTTTTTGCATGATGTACCGAGTCCACGGATTCATCCAACTTGTGGGATGTTGTCCTTCCTGACAGGAAGTAGCAAAGAGAGCACCACAGCAGAGCTGTCTATATAGCTCCCCCCTTAACTCCACCCCCAATCATTCTCTTTGCTGGCTCTAAGCAGGAAGAGTAAAGAGAAGAGGTGTTAAACTGTGGATCTGATGGCGTCTCGTCGGAACGCCAAACTTCCTTGTTACGGCTCCAGGTCAAGGGATCCTCAGGCTGTACTGATAGATGCTCTAGCAGTACCCTGGTCGTTCAACCTGGCTTATGTGTTTCCACCTTTCCCTCTACTTTCACGTCTGATTGCCAGAATGAAACAGGAGAGAGCATCAGTGATTTTAATGGCGCCTGCGTGGCTACGCAGGACTTGGTATGCAGACCTGGTGGACATGTCATCCCTTCCACCATGGTCTCTGCCATTGAGACAGGACCTTCTGATTCAAGGTCCATTCAAGCATCCAAATCTAATTTCTCTGCAACTGACTGTTTGGAGATTGAACGCTTGATTCTATCAAAGCGGGGTTTCTCTGAGTCAGTCATAAATACCTTGATTCAGGCTCGAAAGCCTGTTACCAGGAAAATTTATCATAAGATATAGCGTAAATATCTCTTTTGGTGCGAATCCAAAGGCTTCTCCTGGAGTAAAATCAGGATTCCTAGGATTTTGTTTTTTTCTCCAAGAGGGATTGGAGAAAGGATTATCAGCTAGTTCCCTAAAGGGACAGATATCTGCTCGGTCTATTTTGTTGCACAAGCGTCTGGCAGATGTTCCAGATGTTCTGGCTTTTTGTCAGGCTTTAGTTAGAATTAAGCCTGTGTTTAAACCTATTGCTCCGCCATGCAGTCTAAATTTAGTTCTTAGAGTTCTTCAGGGGGTTCCGTTTGAACCCATGCATTCCATAGATATGAAGCTTTTATCTTGGAAAGTTTTGTTCCTAGTTGCTATCTCTTCAGCTCGAAGAGTTTCTGAACTATCTGCATTACAATGTGACTCTCCTTATCTTGTGTTCCATGCTGATAAGGTGGTTTTGCGTACCAAGCCTGAGTTCCTACCTAAGGTTGTTAGAGAAGGAACAACAATTTCTTGACTGATATTCCTGTTAGTGTGTCCTAATCCTTCTCGTAAGAAGGAACGTCTGTTGCACAACTTGGACGTGGTTCGTGCTTTGAAATTTTATTTGCAGGCAACCAAAGATTTTCGTCAAACATCTTCTTTGTTGTCCATTCTGGAAAGCGTAGGGGTCAAAAGGCTATGGCGACTTCTCTTTCCTTTTAGCTGAAAAGCATCATCCGTTTGGCTTATGAGACTGCTAGACAGCAGCCTCCTGAAAGGATTACAGCTCATTCTACTAGAGCGGTAGCTTCCACATGGGCTTTTAAAAATGATGCTTCTGTTGAACAGATTTGTAAGGCTGCGACTTGGTCGTCGCTTCATACCTTTTCAAAATTTTATAAATTTTAATATTTTTGCTTCTTTGGAGGCTATTTTTGGGAGACAGGTTTTGCAAGCAGTGATGCCTTCCGTTTAGGTTCCTGTCTTGTCCCTCCCTTCATCCGTGTCCTAAAGCTTTGATATTGGTATCCCACAAGTTAGGATGAATCCGTGGACTCGGTACATCATGCAAAAGAAAACAAAATTTATGCTTACCTGATAAATTTCTTTATTTTGCGATCTACCGAGTCCATGGTCCGCCCTGTCTTTTCAAGACAGATAGTAGTATTTTTTTTTTTTTTTTTATGTAAACTTGTCACCTCTGCACCTTATAGTTTCTCCTTTTCTTCCTTGGCCTTCGGTCGAATGACTGGGGGGTGGAGTTAAGGGGGGAGCTATATAGACAGCTCTGCTGTGGTGCTCTTTGCTACTTCCTGTCAGGAAGGACAATATCCCACAAGTTAGGATGAATCTGTGGACTCGGTACATCGCAAAAGAAAGAAATTTATCAGGTAAGCATAAATTTTGTTTTTTTTCTTGTTATAATATATAACATACTGAATACTCCCCACCATGCTAGGGGACCACTATTGTGTCCATATGATCTAATAGAAACATTACGTGGGGAGGAAGCTTATGACCAGGCCACATTTTCGGGCCTTAAAGTATAGAGGAGAAGGAAAATACAGCGGGCAAGAGCCACTCCCTTTTTTTTTTTTTTTTTGAAAGGGGGGAGGTAGATAGAGGGGGGTGGAGGCGGAGCTGTCCAGCATAACCTAAGCATAGAAATAATGATAGTGAAGGGAGGGCATGAGATGTAAATATAGGAATAGGAGTAATTTTACCCTGAGCTAAATTAAGCCTCTCTTACTGCTACATGATTTAAGGTTAAGAATGGCTATAGAGGTCAATTAGGTTGGATACAATGTGTGATGGGGTGAGTAGTGAACCATATGATACATATTTGGACATCACTTAGGGAGTAACTGAACTAGGGCACAGTGGTATAATATATATTGTAAGTATGGGGAAAACTTTCTTCCACCGGGCTAAAACTATCTAAATTCCCCATAACACAGACTTGTGTTGAGTATATGGAGTCTTATGTAACATACACTGTAGTGTCTCCAAGGTTAATTGCTACACTTGTTTCTGTGGATAAGTCCAATATCTACCCATTCCTATTACTTAAAGCTATAAGCTAAATGTCTTCATATGAGAAATATATGAACAGAATTTAAGGCAGGACAAATCATCATTTCCATGGTATCAACTTGCCTGATATGTGCTACAGTAGCTTAGTTATAAAATAGTGTCAATGAAGTTATGAGGCCCATATTACTATAAGGTGCCCCTGCTACACACGGTGAAAAGTCTATTGTATAAAATGCTAATGAATTAGTGTTGTTGTGGTTGGAGGGCGAGGGAATAGGGATGGGTAAAAAGATGTAGTTAAGCCCATTGAGTGGGATCTATCTGTCAGGAGAATACTTCGTATAACCTGCTTTTGCACCACATAAGGGAGCCCAGGAATCCAGCTTGAAGCTGAAATCCCCCATGCAAATGCTTACTAGGTCCTTGAAACTTTAAAATATAAACTTACTGCACTCTAGCCCCCTAATCTGAACGAGTGAATATAAGAGTCATAATAGTAATATATCCCAAAGTCTTAGATAGATGTACATAAAACAGGGGGAGAAAAGACTAATATACAACGGTAACGGCAAATAAGGGCATATATCTATGACAGTATTAACTGAGTGTAGTGGGTGGGCTGTGGGATTCACCAATGTTTAATTCTAAACCTCAAGTATAAGTAAATGAGTATGCTTGGGGAAACAGGTGGAAACAACTCTCCCATAGCATGCAAGAGCCATAAATGAGAATACAGGCAGATGTTATTGTTTAGGTAATATCATCAAACCCTAGCAATTATACTGAAGTGAAACAAATTGTCTAACTCCTGCGTTCAATATATTTTGTAACCATCGTAAAAACAGTAATTGAGATCCAGCTTAATGTACATGGAATGAAAGTGTGGGAAGTTAAAAGCATATGCTGGTTAACGTAAGGTGCGTATATAAAAGGAAATCCGTGAAAGCCTCAAGTAAAAACTTATCATGCCTAGTTACTATAATGTACTAATAGTCCCACATGGTTAGGAGTGAGCTCAGTCTGGTTTCAAACATCAATGTCCTCATAGGCGACTGAGATGTGTTACCTGTGAAAGTAAGTTTGAACCCTGTTGCAGAGTACTAATTCCAACCAAGTGCCTTAACATAACGGATAAATCAGCCCACTCCGACCCTCCAGAGCAGCCGGATTGTTAGACTAATGTCCTTTGTGAGCCCTCTAAGATCGTCATCTAAGAACTGCTGGGGACCAATTTTCCTCACCACATCCATTCTTGCATTGAAAGACCTGCTTTTCAATTCATGGCCGATACAGCCAACTACACCTTCTTTGTCAAGAATCGGCTCAGGAGTGCCAGGATCTATGTGCACACCTATCCACATTGAACAGTCATCTTGTAGACGTGATCTATTGGCTGTTAGGTTTAGGAGATGAGGAGAAGATGTGTAAGCCTTGCCCTCTTCACTGCCCGATCCTTTCTGAGATGGCTGTATTACAAGGTAAGACCCAGACTGCCCTGTTGCCATTATATTTCTGATCGGCATCTGTATGGGCTTCTCTGGGTCAGGGGAATCTGAGCAGCCCTCCGCAGTCGCAGATTGGACCGTAGAAATAAGGTCAGCAAATGCGTTATCCATTTTGCATTCAAATGCATTAAGTAATGTATGTATTGTTGAGTAAAACTCCATCGTGTTCAGTGGTGTCCATACTGTGGAGATAACAAACGCAAGAGATGCAAGATGGCGACTTCTACTGAGTGTCTCTAATACTCTGTATGTCGGCTGCTGATCTCACCTTGTCGATGTCTATCCAGATTTGGCCTTTTCTTGTATATCAATGCGTAGCTCATTATGCCCTCCAGTGTGCCATGATCTCTGGGAGATGGAGGAGGGAGGCTATTCGCGGGCTTTGCAGAAAAGAGCCGCGGTCAGGAAAACCACAGCTATCGAGCTGAATATGGCCCCTTATTAACTTTCAATATGACCCCATCTATGCCCAGGGGGCTTGAGTGCTGAACAAGATGGTTTTTCTCAGTTTCTGCATGAGCTTCCTTAGGTGATTTTAATATTAGGCTTAGGTTCTCTTGTGCGGCCATGTTCATTGGCATGCGGCCCCGCCCCCTACTCTCCATAGTTTTAATAAACCTTATTCTCCATTACTAATTAATTATCAATTCATTGATCTCTCTCTAAAAGCTTGCAGTGTTGCATAAAGGGCCATTAAATACAGTGGAACTGCATAACTAACAAATAACAAAAAGACTCTGAATTTTAAATGGGCAGTAGTTCTGCCCCCTGACAACTCTGAAAATGCTCAGTAGTAGCGGGTTCCTCTAAAAGGGTTCATATAAAAATACTGCATCATTTGATAAGTAAATGTAAGATACATATTTCTTTTGTAAGATGAGGAGAGTCCATGGGTGTTCATAACATGTGGGATATATTTCCTGTTATTAGGAGGAGGTCAAGAACCCTCACAAGAGCTTTAATCCCTCCCAACTCCTCTGCCCACTCGGTTTGTTCTTGGCCTCTGAGGAGAGAGGTTGAGAGAGGTGCACTGCAAGCAAGATCTTATTTTTTATATTATTGTTTATTGGGTGCTCAGACCTGACTTGAGACCCAGTACCCCTCTTCCATCTTCACTCAGGGATGACTTCAGGATAATTTTTTAAAGATTCTGAGTAGAGCAATGGGTAAAGGAACACCTCAATAGCGACATGTCGGTACTCTCACGGGTAAATCTCTCAGCCATAATTACCCTCTGGCTTCGCAGAGTCCATCCCTTAGCTTCCACCTGAGGGGTTGCTGGTATATCTATATTTACTTGCACTGGATGGGCTCTCTACTGGATCAGCATTCTGTGAGGGAGAAAGGCCTTACTCAGCAAGCTGGTAAGATACTGTGGAGGGGTGTTGCAGTCAAAGTACTGTATCCCTAGTACTCTCATTTTATAGGTACTGCATAGTTGGGGGTTCTCAACCTTTATACATAGCGCTTTTTTATGTTTTTAACAAAAAATATGCAATTCAGAGTTAAAAACACACACACACACACACACACACACACACACACACACACATATACACACACACATATATATATATATATATATATATATATATATATATATATATATATAGCAAAATTACATAAATAAAATAGAGATCCATGCCGTGGGCACACAGGGGCCAGAATTAACAGCAGAAAAGTACAATATTTGTAGATAATACCGTGTCATAGATACATGTTAAGCATTGCCCAAATATACAATTAGGAGATAAACCTCCTTTTTTTTTTTTTTTTTTTTTTTCTTAAGCATTATATCCTCTTAAAACTTTAGTGAACTGTAGTGTGGTAGGTATTCCCCTAATGATAAGTAGAGGCCTCTCTTGGACCTCTGAAAGAGACTTTGTACAACGGGGAACTTCAAGAGGATAAAGGAAAATAACAAAAGGGCCACTCTTGGACCCAAAATAAAGTACAACATAGCAGCCTGTAACAACAACCAAAAAAATAAATAAAATATTGTCAAATTGAGAGATAATTGCAATATATTAAAAAGTAGAAATAGGTCTACCGTGAGTGTTGCAGTGAACTTCCCATATGGCAGCCTTAATGTGAATTGGAGATAGAATTACAGGAGACTGATATAGAAGAAGGCTAATAACATTAAGGGTGAATAAAAGATTACATTCAGGGTATACCTCATGGCACGCATGCTTGATATATATAATTTCCATCAATAGTGCCTATCGCCTGTGGTAACATTAGCACAAGAAGCAATGTAGATAGCAATGGATAAGTATATGTGAGAAGACAGAAGGACCAACATCAAATGGGCAATAGCAGTTGTGGGATGTATAGTACGAGTAGGCAGGAATGCAGCATAATAAACCAAACATGGGTGCTGCCGAAGGCTAGCAAGTAATAGTTATACAATTAAAGGCCAATAATCCCACAGTCCTATATATAAAAAAAAGGGTAAACCAATAAACAACATATAAATGGGAGGATCTAGATTATATACTACAAAAGCTAACTTACAGAGTCAATAAACCCTAATATATTTGGGGATATATATATACGGGAATGTCCATGCTTATAGGAATACAAGATATGAGTCTTCAAACTTCAGGCTTGCTAGCCATCATTGCAAGGCCTCCTCGATAAAAGAACCACCCTTATAATAAACATATGATGGCTCGCAGTATGAAAATCCCAATAGATGGAAAGTTATAGCAGGCAGATCAGTTGTCTCACATTATTTCATCCGATACCATGTCAATTAGAAAAACAGGACTGTTTACTAACCCCTTCCTGACAATACAGCTGAAAGCCGGGCCATTGCTTCTGGGGAGCGCAGCTATTGCAACTCCTGGTCTCGCCTGACTTGAAATTCCCTAATAGCATACCATGAGATAGGCACTGGCCCAAGGGTAATTCACCTTTTCTTTTAGCGTTTGAGGCCAGTGTTGTCTGTCGCCGCTGCAATGTAGTGAGATGCAGTTCACTTTTCCCCTCTGCTAAGGATGTTTGTTTTACTGTGTCGGGTGCGGTAGTAAGAGCAGTATTCTGCTGGTTCTCGCCAGGAATCGCCCATTGATTATCATGCTCCCATGTTTTAACTTTAATGAATGTAGCATCCTGTTGCGTCTCACAATGGATCTCCCACCGATTCTCTTGCTCCCATTCTGTTTTCATATCGTTAAGTGATGTTTCAGATCCAGCTTCCGATGAGCTCTGCTGTGGAGCTGGGGGCTTATCTTTTTCTTTATATAATGTAGGAGTCGCGCCAAAGCAGTTGTCAAATAGCAGATGAAGATTCTGAAAGTGTTCTTCGAATAAGTAATAGCGCTGTCCCCAATTTCTTCTGTTCGTCCATATTGAATATTACAGGTAGGCTTAGTTGTGTCCAGAGTAAAGCGCTCTGGTTTGTTAACCCAGTGACCTGGGGGGATAAATACACTGTATCTTTAACACAGACTACTAGACTTGTAGGAAAGGCCTCACGACCTTGTGTCTAGACGCTGTGGAGTTAGCTGAGGAACATAGGTAGGTCCGCTGAAAGTAAGATAGTCCTGGAATCCCCTTAAGCTGAATGGAGTGGATTTGCTTAGAATGACCAAATAAGGAGTCAAACATGAATCTTAACTCTCAAAATGTTAAGATCCAGGAGCTCACTACAAACGAGTCCTGCTGCAACAGCTGTAGGCTCTGCCCCCCCCTCCTTTATTTTTATTGCCTTATCCCTTATTGTCCCTCAGTATATTTAGTGCTGTTTTCACTATATTTCCTCACCAAACAAAAAAGCTACACTATCTCTTTAAGAAAACCGCTAATTGCCTTATGCAGTTAATGATGGATGAGGTTAGGGTTGGGGACATAAGGGAAGGGGGGTTATTCAATAAATTGTTTTCCATCTAAAGGGGAGGAGAGTCCATGGCTTCATTCATTACTATTTGGAATTAAGAACCTAGCCACCAGGAGGAGGCAAAGACGCCCCAGCCAAAGGCTTAAATACCTCCCCCAGTCATTCTTTGCCATCCTCCTGTGACGAAAGGCAGAGGAGTGCCGGAGTTTCGGAGTAGTCTCTTATGGAGGGTAATACTCTTTGCATTGGGACTGGTGTTTTAAGTAGTCCTGTCAGCCTCTCAGTGAGAGCCTGTGCGAAAGTTAGAGTCCGGAGATGCAGGGAGAGTCTTTCTTTGAAACCATCCCGACTCATATTAACAGCTCCATAAGCAATCGGCGTTGACGAGTTTTGCTGCCTGCTTTCTTCACTCAAGTCCATGTCAGGAGCGAGGCTACTAACCTGTCACACTTGAAGGGCCGTGTTCCTTTTCCATGGCGTAGATTCTGGTAAGATCGTTTCATTTTTTATTAATAACAACATAGAAGACAGGGTCACAGTGTGGCGCCTTTTTTATCTTTACAGAATCATTGGTTAATATTCCTGGAAGGGGGATTATTGAACGGGGGGGGGGGGGTTTATACATGATATTATTTGTGTCATTGCTGCGTTATGTGTGAGTTGAGGCTCTGGCAATGTGTGGAACTTTCAGGTTACTTGCGGAAGCTTTGCACGGCCATTTTTGGCGCTTTTTTCCCTAGTACAGGGTGGACCTGTCAGGCATTCTATGTTACTGGGTGTGGCTATCTATCCTTCCTGTTGATCTGTGACGCAGGAGACGTAGCGGCTTCTGTAGTCCGGTTCCTAGGAGGTGGTGAGTGCCCCGGCCATTGGTGGTATAAAGGTGCCTTTTTAATAAATAGCCAAATGCGCAAGTGATGGAGGACTGACGCGTTGGAAGGCTCTCCTTCCTTAATAAAGTATCATTCCTGTGTTTATTGTGAGGAGGTTCTGGTAGATCAGCCTGCTCAACTATGTTCTACATGCCAACATCTACAGTAAATGTAAGCGGATGTCTAGTACTACTGAGCCGTCCACCTCTGAGGGTTCTTGTGTTCCCTACATTCATCTCCGATTGCACATGCAGTGCCCCGGGGTCCAACCGTTACTCCTTCGGGAGAGATTTGTTGCCCGTCAGACTTTGTGGAACAACTGGAATCGGCGGTTTCGAAAGTGATCCATGCCTTACCACGTTCTGCTAAGCGTAGGGTTTATCATAGCCACCCGGCCCAGGGTTTGTCCTCGCCGGTGGATGGGTCTATCTCTATGCTCGCGAAGCGAACGACTATTCCCCTTGAGGATAGTTCGTCGTTTAATGGGCAAAAAGCTGGAAAACATGCTGAGAAAGTTGTTTCAGCACACAGGGTTTGTTTTTCAGCCAGTTGCAGCGGTCGCTGGAGCTGCGACATATTGATGTGAATCTGTGTGAAATGGTCGCGGGGGAGACATCCATCGACGAGATACAGGAGAAGATTAAGGTGCTGAAGATTGCCATTTCTCTTGTAAGGTGTATCCAGTCCACGGGTTCATCAATTACTTGTGGGATATTCTCCTTCCCAACAGGAAGTTGCAAGAGGACACCCACAGCAGAGCTGTCTATATAGCTCCTCCCTTAACTGCCACCCCCAGTCATTCTCTTGCAACTCTCGACAAGATAGGAAGTATAAGAGATATGTGGTGACTTAGTGTAGTTTTTACCTTCAATCAAGAGTTTGTTATTTTTAAACGGTACCGGCGGCGTACTGTTTTACTCTCAGGCAGAAATTAGAAGAAGAATCTGCCTGGAGGTTGATGATCTTAGCGGTTTGTAACTAAGGTCCATTGCTGTTCTCACACATAACTGAAAAGTATGGGAAAGACTTCAGTTGGGGGAACGGTTTGCAGATTACCTGCTTTGAGGTATGTTCAGTGTATTTATTTCTAGAGAGATAAGATCTAGAAAATGCTGACAGAGCCTTGTATAATTGAGGTAAGCCTGATGCAGTGATTTAACAACTACTGGGATAATGCTTACAAAAAAGGGTAATATTCATATTAATACTCATATTTCTTAGTGACAAAACGTTTACATGTTATATAGAAAGAACGTTTTTTCTCTGAGGGTGATAAATAGTTTTTTGGGGCCTAGTTTCCACATGGCTAGTCAGATACTCCTAGGAGTATTTTCTTAAGGCCCTCTGACATCGAGTGCATGGTGGGAGGGCACTATTTTCGCGCTCTAGATGCGCAGTTCTTATTCAGACTGAGACATCCAGCTTCCCTAAAGGAGTCCTCTAGCATCTGAGGACCACTATAGAGGGCTTATTTCTTCCCTAAATCGTATTTGAGGGCAGGTAGGAGCCACAGCAGAACTGTGGCAAGGTGTTTAACTGTTAACGTTTTTTTACGTTTTTTAAATCCGGTTTGGGGCCTAAAGGGTTAATCATCCATTTGCAAGTGGGTGCAATGCTGCTTTAGTCCCTTATACACACTGTAAAAATTTTGAAGAGTTTACTACTTTTTAACACTGTTTTGCAGTTTATGTGATAGTTTTTTTTCTCTTAAAGGCACAGTACCATTTCTGTTTAATTGCAGTTTCACATTTATTAAAGTGTTTTCCAAGCTTGCTGGTCTCATTACTAGTCTGTTAAACATGTCTGACATAGAGGAAACTCATTGTTCATTATGTTTAGAAGCCATTGTAGAACCCCCTCTTAGAATGTGTACCAAATGTACTGAAATTTCTATAAATTATAAAGACCATATTATGGCATTTAAAGATTTCTCACCAGAGGTTTCTCAGACTGACAAAAGGGAGGTTATGCCATCTAGCTCTCCCCACGTGTCAGAACCTATAACTCCCGCTCAAGTGATGCCAAGTACATATAGCGCGTCCAATGCGTTTACCTTACAAGACATGGCGACAGTTATGACTAATACCCTCACAGAGGTATTGTCCAAACTGCCAGGGTTACAAGGAAAGCGAGACAGCTCTGGTGCTAGAACAAATACAGAGCTTTCTGACGCTTTAGTAGCTATGTCCGATATACCCTCACAATGCTCCGAAGCCGTGGCAAGGGAGTTGCTATCTGAGGGTGAGATTTCAGATTCAGGGAAGACGTTAAGCCCCCTGGCAATGTTGTAGGTTTCAAAGATAATTCTGTGGGCAGAGGTTCACTCTTGCCATCTCTCAGCTATCCATATCCCAGGAGTAGAGAACTGGGAGGCGGATTTTCTAAGTCTGCAGACTTTTCATCCGGGGGAGTGGGAGCTCCATCCGGAGGTATTTGCCCAGCTGATTCAACTATGGAGCAAACCAGAACTGGATCTGATGGCGTGTCGTCAGAACGCCAAGCTTCCTTGTTACGGGTCCAGGTCAAGGGATCCCCAGGCAGCGCTCATAGATGCTCTAGCAGTGCCCTGGTCCTTCAGCCTGGCTTATGTGTTCCCACCATTTCCTCTCCTCCCTCGTCTGATTGCCAAGATCAAGCAGGAGAGAGCTTCAGCGATTTTGATAGCACCTGCGTGGCCACGCAGGACTTGGTATGCAGATCTGGTGGACATGTCATCCCTTCCACCATGGACTCTGCCGCTGAGGCAGGACCTTCTACT
The DNA here is from genome assembly GCF_027579735.1 of Bombina bombina. NCBI lineage: Eukaryota > Metazoa > Chordata > Amphibia > Anura > Bombinatoridae > Bombina > Bombina bombina. The sequence continues at coordinate 220,047,484 of NC_069504.1, read as the reverse complement.
CCAAGGTCCATTCAAACATCCAAATCTAATTTCTCTGCGGCTTTCTGCTTGGAGATTAAACGCTTGATTTTATCAAAACATGGTTTCTCCGAGTCGGTCATTGATACCTTAATTCAAGATTTGTAAAGCAGCAACTTGGTCTTCTTTGCATACATTTTACTAAATTCTTACGAAGCAGTTTTAGGTAGTTAAGTTCTTCAGACAGCTGTTTCAGTTTGATTCTTCTGCTTATGATTTAGGTTTTTATTATTTTTTTAGAATAAACTTATTTGGGTTGTGGATTTTTTTTTTTTTTTTTCAGCGAAATGGCTGTTTTTAATTTGTCCCTCCCTCTCTAGTGACTCTTGTGTGGAGTTCCACATCTTGGGTATTGCTATCCCATACGTCACTAGCTCATGGACACTTGCCAATTACATTATTTTTGCGTCAGCAATGATTGGCTAAAATATATGTCTGTCTAAAGAAACAATAAGGGGGCAAGTCTGCAGAGAATTAGACACAAGGTAATCGGAGGTAAAAAGTGTATTATTGTGTATTGGTTATGCAAAAACATAATTTATGTAAGAACGTACCTGATAAATTCATTTTTCATATTGGCAAGAGTCCATGAGGCCAACCCCCTTTTTTATGGTGGTTATGATTTTTTTTGTATAAAGTACAATTATTTCCAAATTCCTTTGATGCTTTTTACTCCTTTCTTTATCACCCCACTACTTGGCTATTTGTTAAACTGAATTGTGGGTGTGGTGAGGGTATTTATAGGCATTTTGAGGTTTGGGACACTTTGCCCCTCCTGGTAGGATTGTATATCCCATACGTCACTAGCTCATGGACTCTTGCTAATATGAAAGAAATGAATTTATCAGGTAAGTTCTTACATAAATTATGTTTTTTGCATAACCAACACACATTAATACACTTTTTACCTCTGATTACCTTGTGTCTAATTCTCTGCAGACTTGCCCCCTTATTTTGTTTCTTAAGACAGACGTATATTTTAGCCAATCAGTGCTGATGCATAAATAACTCCACTGGACTGAGCACTATCTGGCACACATGAACTAGTACTGTCAAGCTTTGAAAAACTGTCAAAATGCACTGAGATTAGAGGCGGCCTTTAAGGGTTTAGAAATTAGCACATAAGCCTTCCTAGGTTTATCTTTCAACAAAGAATAGCAAGAGGATAAAGGAAATTTGATGATAAAAGTAAATTGGAAACTCAAAATTGCATGCCCTATCTGAATCATGAAAGTTTAATTTTGACTAGTCTGTCCCTTTTTAACAGCATTGTCTCTGCTCATGCAGTTTTTAAACTTAAAGGTGTGATTATTTTTGTGAGGTGTACATTTTCATGTCCTTTAAGTCGCTGGTAGTGTATTTTAAAATATATTTAAAAAAAAAAAAGTTTATTGGACTTTTTTTATTTTACATGTTAATCATACTTTTCTCCAACAGAACAGAAGCAGACCGTGCATTACAAAATCAAAGTTTAGAGTGTGACAAGGTACAAAAAGGTAATTTTTATATATTTTTTTTATTTATATTTTTTGTCGATGCATGCATTCCTTTCTCGGGGGTCCATTTATCATTGTGCGGATGGACTTGATCCGCTATAGCGAACCATGTCCGCTGCACATCGATAAATGCCGACAGCATACGCTAAACAGTACACTAACACCCATAAACTACCTATTAACCCCTAAACCGAGGCCCTCCCGCAATGCAAACACTAAAATAAAATTATTAACCCCTAATCTGCTGCTTTGGACATCCCTGACACTATAATTAACATATTAACCCCATAACCGCTGCACTCCCGCCTCGCAAACACTAGTTAAATATTAACCCCTAATCTTCCACCCTTATCGCTGCCACCTACATTATATTTATTAACCCCTAATCTGCCGCCCCAACCTTGCAGCCACTATATTTAATGTATTAACCCCTAAACCTAAGTCTAACCCTAACACCCCCTTATTGAAATATAATTTAAATAAATCTAAATAAAGTTACTCTCATTATCTTAATTATTCCTATTTAAAACTAAATACTTACCTATAAAATAATCCCTAAGCTAGCTACAATATAACTAATAGTTACATTGTAGCTAGCTTACGGTTTATTTTTATTTTACAGCTAAGTTTGTATTTTTTTAACTAGGTAGAATAGTTATTAAATAGTTATTAACTATTTAATAACTACCTAGCTAAAATAAATACAAATTTACCTGTAAAATAAAACCTAACCTAAGTTACACTAACACCTAACACTACAATGAAATTACCTACATTAAATACAATTAAATAAATTAAATTGGCTAAATTACAACAACAAAAAAATTACAGATCTTTAAACTAATTACACATAATCTAATAGCCCTATCAAAATAAAAAAGCCTCCCCAAAATAAAAAAAAAAAAAGAAACCCTAGCCTAAACTAAGCTACCACTAGCCCTTAAAAGGGCCTTTTGTGGGGCATTGCCCCAAAGAAATCAGCTTTTTTTTTCCCCTGTAAAAAAATAAATAAAATAAAAACACCCCCCAACAGTAAAACCCACCACCCACACAACCAACCCCCCAAATAATAAAATACCTAAGCTCCCCATTGCCCCGAAAAGGGCATTTGCATGGGCATTGCCCTTAAACGGGCATTTAGCTCTATTGCAGGCCCAAAGCCCTAACCTAAAAAATAAACCCACCCAATACACCCTTAAAAAAAAATAATCCTAACACTAACCCCCGAAGATTCACTTACCGGGAGTAGTCGTCATCCAAGCGGCAAGATGTCCTCAACGAAGCCGGCAGAAGTGGTCCTCCACACAGGCAGAAGTGGTCCATCCAGACGGCATCTTCTATCTTCATCCTTCCGGTGCGGAGCGGTCCATCTTCAAGACATCCGACACGGAGCATCCTCTTCAAACGACTGCTTCGTAATGAATATCTCTAAGTGACGTCATTCTATCAGCATCAGCCAATAGGATTTTTTTCTACCTTAATAGGATTTTTTCTACCTTAATTCTGATTGGCTGATAGAATTCTATCAGCCAATCGGAATCTAAGGGACGCCATCTTGGATCGTTTGAAGAGGATGCTCTGCGTCAGATGTCTTGAAGATGGACCCGCTCCGCGCCGGAAGGATGAAGATAGATGCCGTCTGGATGAAAACTTCTGCACGTCTGGAGGACCACTTCTGCCGGCTTCGTTGAGGACATCTTGCCGCTTGGATGAAGACTTCTCCCGGTAAGTGAATCTTCGGAGGTTAGTATTAGGATTTTTTAAGGGTGTATTGGGTATGTTTATTTTTTAGGTTACGGATTTGGGCCTGCAATAGAGCTAAATACCCTTTTAAGAGCAATGCCCATCCAAATGCCCTTTTCAGGGCAATGGGGAGCTTAGGTTTTTTTAGTTTTTTATTTGGGGGGTTGGTTGTGTGGGTGGTGGGTTTTACTGTTGAGGGGGGGTGTTTGTATTTTTTTTTTTTTACATGAAAGAGCAGATTTCTTTGGCGCTATTGGTAGTTTAGGCTAGGGTTTTTTTTATTTTGGGGGGGCTTTTTTTATTTTGATAGGGCTATTAGATTAGGTGTAATTAGTTTAAAGATCTGTAATTAGTTTTTTATTTTCTGTAATTTAGTGTTTGTTTTGTAATTTAGCAAATTTTATTTAATTTCTTTAATTATATTTAATTGTAGTGTTAGTGTAACTTAGGTTAGGTTTTTTTTTACAGGTAAATTTGTATTTATTTTAGCTAGGTAGTTTATTAAATAGTTATTAACTATTTAATAATTAACTATTCTACCTAGTTAAAATACAAACTTGCCTGTGAAATAAAAAAATAAACCCTAAGCTAGGTACAATGTAACTATTAGTTATATTGTATCTAGCTTAGGGTTTATTTTATAGGTAAGTATTTAGTTTTAAATAGGAATAATTTAGATAATGATAGTAATTTTATTTAGATTTATTCAAATTATATTTCAATTAGGGGGTGTTAGGGTTAGACTTAGGTTTAGGGGTTAATAAGTATAATGTAGGTGGCGGCGATGTCTGGGTGGCAGATTAGGGGTTAATAAGTGTAAGATTAGGGGTGTTTAGACTCAAGTTCATGTTAGGGTGTTAGGTGTAAACATAAAATGTGTTTCCCCATAGGAATCAATGGGGCTGCGTTACTGAGTTTTACGCTGCTTTTTGGCAGGTGTTATACTTTTTCTCAGTCGGTTCTCCCCATTGATGTCTATGGGGAAATCGTGCACGAGCACGTACGACCAGCTCATCGCTGAATTAAGCAGCGCTGGTATTGGAGTGCGGTAAGGAGCACAATTTTGCTCTACGCTCACTTCTTGACTTTTAACGCCGAGTTTGTAAAAACCCTTAATACCAGTGCTGCCGGTAAGTGAGCGGTGAGAAAAAACTGCCCGTTAGCACCGCACAGCTCCTAACACAAAACTTGTAATCTGGCCGATAGTTAATGGGAGAACTAGACTCCTAAAAGCTTTAAATAGAAAAAATTTCTTAGACCAAAAAATGAACAAATGAAAATTAAGGAGAATTTGTTTAACAAACTGATACGGGATCCTTTGGGCCAAAGAAACCATCAGTAGAAAAAACTTAACTATGCTGTCGGTCAATACAAAATTAATTAAATCTTATCAATTTTGAAAAGACCTCGGAAGTTTACTTAAAGGCATAATAGCAGTCATAACCTTTTATGATATAAGCAACAACATGTGATGTTTGCAGATGAAATCAAGTACATGAACTGAATATGTAAAAAAAACTGTAAATGTTTCTCTTACTTGGTGTATTCAGTACACGGATTCATCCTTACTTGTGGGATATTCTCAATCCCTACAGGAAGTGGCAAAGAGAGCACACAGCAAAGCTGTCCATATAGCTCCCCTCAGGCTCCGCCCCCCAGTCATTCACTTTGCCGCTCTAACAAGTAGCATCTCCACGGGAGGGTAAAGAGTTTGTGGTGTTAGATTTGTAGTTTTTATTTCTTCAATCAAGAGTTTATTTTAAAATAGTGCCGGTTTGTACTATTTACTCTGAGGCAGAAAATAATGAAGATTTCTGCTTAGTTGTAACTAAAATCCATGGCTGTTCCCACACAGGACTGTTGAGTACCGGAGAACTTCAGTTGGGGGGAACAGTTTGCAGGCTTATACTGCTTAAGGTATGCTCAGTCATTTTTTTCTAACAAGACTTGGTAGTGCTAGAAGACTGACAGAAATCCCATGAGGGAAGGTAAGCCATTTTCTGAGACTCAGTATAGAATGATGGCTTCAGTTAAGGGCTTAAATACTGGTAGACACTGTGATGGGCTAAATCGATTACTTTATTAGGGTAATCTGGTATTTATCAAACGTTTTAAACGTTGGTAACACTTTTGGGGACTTTTATTACTCCTGGCATATTGAAAGACACATAATTTGACTCAGGAAGGCCCCATAACTCTGGTATGAAGAGGGAGGGGGCCTCATTTTCGCGCTTTAGTTGCGCAGTTGATTTACAAGATGGCTTCATGCAGCTTCACGTGTAGAGCCTTAAGAGTACAGGAGGACTTCAGGGAGGCTTATTTCTCTTGTTAAGTGTATTCAGTCCACGGGTCATCCATTACTTATGGGATATATTCTCTTCCCAACAGGAAGTTGCAAGAGGATCACCCAAAGCAGAGCTGCTATATAGCTCCTCCCCTCACATGTCATATCCAGTCATTCTCTTGCAACCCTCAACATAGATGGAGGTCGTGAGAGGAGTGTGGTGTTTTATACTTAATTATTTCTTCAATCAAAAGTTTGTTATTTTTAAATGGCACCGGAGTGTGCTGTTTTTTTCTCAGGCAGTATTTGGAAGAAGAATCTGCCTGCGTTTTCTATGATCTTAGCAGAAGTAACTAAGATCCACTGGCTGTTCTCGCACATTCTGAGGAGTGGGGTAACTTCAGAAAGGGAATAGCGTGCGGGGTCTCCTGCAAATAAGGTATGTGCAGTAAAATATTTTTCTAAGGAATGGAATTGACTAAGAAAATACTGCTGATACCGATGTAATGTAAGTAAAGCCTTAAATGCAGTGATAGCGAATGGTATCAGGCTGATTAATGTATATGCAGTAAAGTAATTTTCTAAGGAATGGAATTTGACTAAGAAAATGCTGCTAATACTGAAGTAATGTAATAAGTCTTAAATGCAGTAGAAGGACTGGTATCAGGCTTATCAATAGAGATACATACTCTTTAAAAAAGGATGTTTAAAACGTTTGCTGGCATGTTTAATCGTTTTTGTGAGGTACATTGTCGTAAAACTTATTGGGGCATGAATTTTTCCACATGGCTGACTTATATTTCTGCATAGAAACAGTTAACTGAGGCTTCCCACTGTTGTAATAATGAGTGGGAGGGCAGGGCCAAATCAAAGGCCAAACAGTCTAATTTTCGTGCCTTTCGAAACTTCAAGGCAGGAGCAGCATCAACTTCCTCCGCTCCAAAACAGGAAGGAACTGTTGCTCGTTACAGACAGGCCTGGAAAACTAACCAGTCCTGGAACAAGGGCAAGCAGGCCAGAAAACCTACTACTGCCCCTAAGACAGCAAGAAGGGATGGCCCCCTATCCGGAAACGGATCTAGTGGGGGGCAGACTTTCTCTCTTCGCCCAGGCGTGGGCAAGAGATGTCCAGGATCCCTGGGCGTTGGAGATCATATCTCAGGGATATCTTCTGGACTTCAAAGCTTCTCCTCCACAAGGGAGATTTCATCTTTCAAGGTTATCAGCAAACCAAATAAAGAAAGAGGCATTTCTACGCTGTGTACAAGACCTCCTAGTAATGGGGGTGATCCACCCAGTTCCGTGGACGGAACAAGGGCAAGGATTTTACTCAAATCTGTTTGTAGTTCCCAAGAAAGAGGGAACCTTCAGACCAATCATGGACTTAAAGATCTTAAACAAATTCCTAAGAGTTCCATCATTCAAAATGGAAACTATTCGAACCATCCTACCCATGATCCAAGAGGGTCAGTACATGACCACAGTGGACTTAAAGGATGCCTACCTTCACATACCGATTCACAAAGATCATTATCGGTACCTAAGATTTGCCTTTCTAGACAGGCATTACCAGTTTGTAGCTCTTCCCTTCGGGTTAGCTACGGCCCCGAGAATTTTACAAAGGTTCTGGGCTCACTTCTGGCGGCTCTAAGACCGCGAGGCATAGCGGTGGCTCCGTATCTAGACGACATTCTGATACAAGCGTCAAGTTTTCAAATTGCCAAGTCTCATACAGAGATAGTTCTGGCATTTCTGAGGTCGCATGGGTGGAAGGTGAACGTAGAAAAGAGTTCTCTATTACCACTCACAAGAGTCTCCTTCCTAGGGACTCTTATAGATTCTGTAGAGATGAAAATTTACCTGACTGAGTCCAGGTTATCAAAACTTCTAAATGCTTGCCGTGTCCTTCATTCCATTCCACGCCCGTCAGTGGCTCAGTGCATGGAAGTAATCGGCTTAATGGTAGCGGCAATGGACATAGTGCCATTTGCGCGCCTGCATCTCAGACCGCTGCAATTATGCATGCTAAGTCAGTGGAATGGGGATTACTCAGATTTGTCCCCTCTACTAAATCTGGATCAAGAGACCAGAGATTCTCTTCTCTGGTGGCTTTCTCGGGTCCATCTGTCCAAGGGTGTGACCTTTCGCAGGCCAGATTGGACGATTGTAACAACAGATGCCAGCCTTCTAGGTTGGGGCACAGTCTGGAACTCCCTGAAGGCTCAGGGATCGTGGACTCAGGAGGAGAAACTCCTCCCAATAAATATTCTGGAGTTAAGAGCAATATTCAATGCTCTTCTAGCTTGGCCTCAGCAACACTGAGGTTCATCAGATTTCAGTCGGACAACATCACGACTGTGGCTTACATCAACCATCAGGGGGGAACCAGGAGTTCCCTAGCGATGTTAGAAGTCTCAAGGATAATTCGCTGGGCAGAGTCTCACTCTTGCCACCTGTCAGCGATTTACATCCCAGGCGTGGAGAACTGGGAGGCGGGCTTTCTAAGTCGCCAGACTTTTCATCCGGGGGAGTGGGAACTTCATCCGGAGGTGTTCGTTCAGCTGGTTCATCGTTGGGGCAAACCAAAACTGGATCTCATGGCGTCTCGCCAGGATGCCAAGCTTCCTCGTTACGGATCCAGGTCCAGGGACCCGGGAGCGGTGCTGATAGATGCTCTAGCAGCCCCTTGGGTTTTCAACATGGCTTATGTGTTTCCACCGTTTCCGCTGCTGCCTCGACTGATTGCCAAGATCAAACAGGAGAGAGCATCGGTGATTCTGATAGCGCCTGCATGGCCACGCAGGACCTGGTATGCAGACCTAGTGGACATGTCGTCCTGTCCACCATGGTCTCTGCCTCTGAGGCAGGACCTTCTAATACAAGGTCCTTTCAACCATCCAAATCTAATTTCTCTGAGGCTGACTGCATGGAGATTGAACGCTTGATCCTATCAAAGCGTGGTTTCTCTGAGTCAGTTATTGATACCTTAATACAGGCACGGAAGCCTGTTACCAGAAAAATTTACCATAAGATATGGCGTAAATATTTGTATTGGTGCGAATCCAAGAGTTACTCATGGAGTAAGGTTAGGATTCCTAGAATATTGTCCTTTCTACAAGAGGGTTTAGAAAAGGGCTTATCTGCTAGTTCGTTAAAGGGACAGATTTCTGCTCTGTCTATTCTTTTACACAAACGTCTGGCAGAAGTTCCAGACGTCCAGGTTTTTTGTCAGGCTTTGGCTAGGATTAAGCCTGTGTTTAAGACTGTTGCTCTGCCGTGGAGCTTAAACTTGGTTCTTAAAGTTCTTCAAGGTGTTCCGTTTGAACCCCTTCATTCCATTGATATTAAGCTTTTATCTTGGAAAGTTCTGTTTTTGATGGCTATTTCCTCGGCTCGAAGAGTCTCTGAGTTATCCGCCTTACATTGTGATTCTCCTTATCTGATTTTCCATTCAGACAAGGTAGTTCTGTGTACTAAACCTGGGTTTTTACCTAAGGTAGTTTCTAACAGGAATATCAATCAGGAGATTGTTGTTCCATCATTATGTCCTAATCCTTCTTCAAAGAAGGAACGACTTTTGCATAATCTGGACGTAGTCCGTGCCCTGAAGTTCTATTTACAGGCAACTAAAGATTTTCGTCAAACTTCTTCCCTGTTTGTCGTTTACTCTGGACAGAGGAGAGGTCAAAAAGCTTCGGCAACCTCTCTCTCCTTTTGGCTTCGTAGCATAATACGTTTAGCCTATGAGACTGCTGGACAGCAGCCCCCTGAAAGAATTACAGCTCATTCCACTAGAGCTGTGGCTTCCACCTGGGCCTTTAAGAATGAGGCCTCTGTTGAACAGATTTGCAAGGCTGCGACTTGGTCTTCGCTTCACACCTTTTCAAAATTTTACAAATTTGACACTTTTGCTTCTTTGGAGGCTGTTTTTGGGAGAAAGGTTCTACAAGGCAGTGGTTCCTTCCGTTTAAGTTCCTGCCTTGTCCCTCCCATCATCCGTGTACTTTAGCTTTGGTATTGGTATCCCATAAGTAATGGATGACCAGTGGACTGAATACACTTAACAAGAGAAAACATAATTTATGCTTACCTGATAAATTTATTTCTCTTGTAGTGTATTCAGTCCACGGCCCGCCCTGTCTTTTAAGTCTGATCTAAATTTTAATTAAAACGTCAGTCACCACTGCACCCTATGGTTTCTCCTTTCTTGTCTTGTTTCGGTCGAATGACTGGATATGACATGTGAGGGGAGGAGCTATATAGCAGCTCTGCTTTGGGTGATCCTCTTGCAACTTCCTGTTGGGAAAGGAATATATCCCATAAGTAATGGATGACCCGTGGACTGAATACACTACAAGAGAAATAAATTTATCAGGTAAGCATAAATTATGTTTTTTCTTCTGCAAATAACCCTAAAGGAAGGTAAAGCCACAGCAAAGACTGTGGCATCATACTGTAGTGGGTTAAACCGGTTATTTACTTCATTTTGCTCCGGTTTGGGCAATAAGGGGTTAATTGATTTGACAATTTGTGTGCAATCATTTCAAAGCATTAGGATCATGTGGTGAAAATTTCATTAAGATCGGATGTTTTTTGATGATTTTAGTAAAAAAGTGTGTGCTTTTTATTATTTAAAGAGACAGTAACGGTTTTTCAAAAAGTGATTTTTTTTCAATATTTTAGTATTGTCTGAGTCTGTCAAACATGTCTGAGCCTTCAGATAGACCTTGTTGCTTATGTTCAAAAGCCATGGCAGTACCCCCATTGCACTTATGTTTAAAGTGTGCCAAAAGATCTAAGCATTTTAAAGATCATCCAGTTACAATTAAAAATGCAGCCCAAGATGATTCCTTAAAGGAGGGTGAGGATAGTCCTTCTTCCTCCCCCCATGTGTCTACACCAGTTACGCCCGCGCAAGCGATGCCTAGTACCTCTAGCGCATTGGCCCCTATTACTTTACAACAATTAGCAGCAGTAATGGATAATTCTCTTGCAGCATTTTTATCCAAACTGCCAGTTTTTCCAAAAAAGCGTGATAGCTCAGTTTTAAATACAGAAGATGAGCAATCTGAAGCTTTGGAGAATTTATCTGTAGTACCCTCACAAAACTCAGAAGTAGCAGTGAGGGACGGTCTGTCTGAGGGAAAAATTTCTCAGCAGGCAGAGTCAGATTCCTTAGCGTTTAAATTTAAGCTGGAACACCTCCGCGTCCTGCTAAAGGAGGTTTTAGCTACGCTGGATGATTGTGACCCCATGGTGGTCCCTGAAATATTGTGTAAAATGGACAGGTTTTTAGAGGTCCCTGTATACACTGAGGCATTTCCGATCCCAAAGAGGGTGGCGGATATTGTGACTAAGGAGTGGGAGAGACCAGGTGTACCCTTTGTTCCCCCTTCTATCTTTAAGAAAATGTTCCCCATAAATGACCCCAGGCGGGACGCGTGGCAGACGGTCCCTAAGGTAGAGGGGGCTGTTTCAACACTTGCTAAGCGTACAACTATACCAATAGAGGACAGTTGTGCTTTCAAAGATCCTATGGATAAAAAATTGGAAGGATTACTGAAGAAAATTTTTGTTCAGCAAGGTTTCCTTCAACCAATTGCCTGCATTATTCCGGTAACTACTGCAGCGGCTTTTTGGTTCGAAGCCCTGGAGGAATCGCTCCAGAGGGAGACTTCATACGATGAGGTCATGGATAGAATTCATGCTCTAAAGCTGGCTAATTCTTTTATCACTGATGCCGCTTTCCAATTAGCTAAGCTAGCGGCGAAAAACTCAGTTTTTGCCATCATGGTGCGAAGAGCGCTTTGGCTCAAATCATGGTCGGCCGATGTGTCGTCCAAAACGAAACTGTTAAATATTCCCTTCAAGGGGAAGACCCTATTTGGCCCAGAGCTGAAAGAAATTATTTCAGATATCACTGGGGGCAAGGGCCATGCCCTTCCACAAGATAGGCCGTTTAAGGCTAAAAACAAGGCTAATTTTCGCTCCTTTCGCAACTTCCGGAGCGGACCTGCCACAACCACTGCTGCCGCAAAGCAAGATAACGCTTCCCAGCCCAATGCAACCTGGAAACCCTTGCAGGGCTGGAATAAGGGTAAACAGGCCAAGAAACCTGCTCCTGCTACCAAGACAGCATGAAGGGGTAGCCCCCGATCCGGGATCGGATCTAGTAGGGGGCAGACTTTCTCTCTTTGCTCAGGCAAGAGTTGTTCCAGATCCCTGGGCATTAGAAATAGTTGCTCAGGGGTACCTTCTAGAATTCAAGGATTCTCCACCAAGGGGAAGGTTCCACATTTCTCATTTGTCTTCAGACCAAATAAAGAAACAGGTGTTCTTACGCTGTGTAGAAGATCTTCTAAAAATGGGAGTGATACACCCAGTTCCTATTGCAGAACAAGGACTGGGCTTTTACTCAAACCTGTTCGTAGTTCCCAAAAAGGAGGGAACTTTCAGGCCAATCCTGGACCTAAAAATTCTAAACAAATTCCTAAGAGTTCCATCCTTCAAGATGCAAACCATTCGGACAATCTTGCTGATGATCCAGGAGGGTCAATATATGACTACCGTGGATCTAAAGGATGCGTATCTGCATATTCCTGTCCACAAAGATCACCATCAGTTCCTAAGGTTTGCCTTCCTGGACAAACATTACCAGTTCGTAGCCCTTCCTTTCGGGTTGGCCACCGCTCCCAGAATTTTCACAAAGGTGCTAGGGTCCCTTCTAGCGGTACTAAGACCGCGGGGCATTGCTGTAGCACCTTACCAGGACGACATATTAATACAGGCGTCGTCCTTTCACAGAGCCAAGGCTCATACGGATATCGTTCTGGCCTTTCTAAGGTCTCACGGGTGGAAGGTGAACGTAGAAAAGAGTTCTCTGTCCCCGCTCACAAGGGTTCCCTTTCTGGGAACATTAATAGACTCGGTAGAAATGAAAATCTTTCTGACAGAGGTCAGGAAGTCAAAACTGTTGAATACTTGCCGAGTTCTTCATTCCATTCCTCGGCCTTCCGTGGCTCAGTGCATGGAAATAATTGGGTTAATGGTTGTGGCAATGGACGTAGTCCCTTTTTCCCGAATCCATCTCAGACCACTGCAGCTGTGCATGCTCAAACAGTGGAATGGAGATTACGCAGATTTGTCTCCTCAAATTCAAATGGACCAGAAAACCAGAGACTCTCTTATCTGGTGGTTGTCTCAAGATCACCTGTCTCAGGGAATGAGTTTCCACAGACCGGAGTGGATCATTGTCACGACCGATGCCAGTCTGTTAGGCTGGGGTGCGGTCTGGAACTCCCTGAAGGCTCAGGGGCTATGGTCTCGGGAAGAATCTCTTCTCCTGATAAACATTTTCCCTAGCGATGAAGGAAGTATCCAAGATTATCAAATGGGCGGAGGATCACTCCTGCCATCTATCTGCAATTCACATCCCAGGGGTAGACAACTGGGAGGCGGATTTTGAGAGTCAGACTTTCCATCCGGGGTAGTGGGACCTCCACCCGGAGGTTTTTGCTCAGCTGACCCAGCTATGGGGCATTCCAGAATTGGATCTGATGGCGTCCCGTCAGAACACCAAACTTCCCCTTTACGGATCCAGATCCAGGGATCCCAAGGCGGCGTTGATAAATGCATTAACAGCGTCTTGGTCATTCAGTCTAGCTTATGTCTTTCCACCGTTTCCTCTTCTCCCTCGGCTAGTAGCCAGTATCAAACGGGAGAAGGCTTCGGTAATTCTGATAGCGCCTGCGTGGCCACGCAGGACTTGGTATGCAGACCTAGTGGACATGTCATTGGTCCCACCATGGAAACTGCCATCAAGGCAGGATCTTCTAATTCAAGGTCCTTTCAAGCATCCAAATCTAGTTTCTCTGCAACTGACTGCTTGGAGATTGAACGCTTAATTCTAGCTAAGCGTAGTTTCTCTGATTCAGTTATAGACACTCTGATATAGGCCAGGAAGCCTGTCACCAGGAAAATTTACCATAAGATATGGCGGAAATATCTTTGTTGGTGTGAATCCAAGGGTTACTCGTGGAGTAAGGTTAGGATTCCAAGGATATTGTCTTTTCTCCAAGACTAGTTCCTTAAAGGGACAGATATCTGCTCTGTCTATCCTGTTACATAAGCGTCTGGCAACTGTGCCAGACGTTCAGGTGTTTGCACAGGCCCTAGTTAGAATCAAGCCTGTTTACAAGCCTGTGGCTCCTCCATGGAGTCTAAATTTAGTTCTCTGTTCTTCAAGGGGTTCCGTTTGAACCTTTGCATTCCATAGATATCAAGTTATTATCTTGGAAAGTTTTGTTTTTAGTAGCAATTTCTTCTGCCCGAAGAGTTTTCTGAATTGTTTGCTTTGCAGTGTTATTCACCCTATCTGGTGTTCCATGCAGATAAGGTTGTTTTGTGTACCAAACCTGGTTTTCTTCCAAAGGTGGTTTCTAATAAGAATATTAACCAGGAAATCATTGTTCCTTCTCTGTGTCCTAATCCAGTTTCTAGGAAGGAACGACTTTTACACAATCTTGACTTGGTTCGTGCCTTAAAATTCTATTTAAAGGCAACTAAGGATTTCAGACAAACATCATCCTTGTTTGTTGTCTATTCTGGTAAGAGGAGAGGTCAGAAAGCGACTGCTACCTCTCTTTCCTTCTGGCTGAAAAGCATCATCCGATTGGCTTATGAGACTGCTGGACAGCAGCCTCCTGAACGAATTACAGCTCATTCCACCAGAGCTGTGGCTTCCACATGGGCTTTCAAGAACGAGGCTTCTGTTGAACAGATTTGTAAGGCAGCGACTTGGTCTTCACTGCATACATTTGCCAAATTTTACAAATTCGATACTTTTGCTTCTTCGGAGGCTATTTTTGGGAGAAAGGTTTTGCGAGCAGTGGTGCCTTCCGTTTAGGTTACCTGACTTGTTCCCTCCCTTCATCCGTGTCCTATTGCTTTGGTATTGGTATCCCACAAGTAAGAATGAATCTGGTGGACTGAATACACCAAGTAAGAGAAAACAGAATTTATGCTTACCTGATAAATTACTTTCTCTTACAGGTGTATTCAGTCCACGGCCCGCCCTGATATTTAAGTCAGGTTCAAATTTAATTTACAATAACTACTGTCACCACTGCACCCTATGGTTCTCCTTTTTCTCCTAACCGTCGGTCGAATGACTGGGGGGGCGGAGCCTGAGGGGAGCTATATGGATAGCTTTGCTGTGTGCTCTCTTTGCCACTTCCTGTAGGGATTGAGAATATCCCACAAGTAAGGATGAATCCGTGGACTGAATACACCTGTAAGAGAAAGTAATTTATCAGGTAAGCATAAATTCTGTTTTTTGTACATGTAGAAACATTGCTAGCATAAAAACATAATTTATGTAAGAACTTACCTGATAAATTTATTTTTCATGTTGGCAAGAGTCCAAGAGTTAGTGACGTATGGGATATACAATCATACCAGGAAGGGGCAAAGTTTCCTAAACCTCAAAATGCCTAAAAATACACCCCTCACCTCACCCACAATTCATTTTAACGAATCTTTCATGTAATTTGCAAGAGTCCATTAGCTAGTGACGTATGGGATAGAAATACCCAAGATGTGGAAGTCCACAGAAAAGTCACTAGAAAGGGAGGGATAAAATAAAAACAGCCATTTTCTGCTGAAAAAATTAAATACACAAAATTAATTTTTCTCATAAATTAAAAAACAAAAACAAACTTAAAACATAAGCAGAAGAATCAAACTGAAACAGCTGCCTGAAGAACTTTTCAACCAAAAACTGCTTCAGAAGAAGCAAATACATCAAAATGGTAAAATTTAGTAAATGTATGCAAAGAAGACCAAGTTGCTGCTTTGCAAATCTGATCAACTGAAGCTACATTCTTAAAAGCCCAAGAAGTGGAGTCTGATCTAGTAGAATGAGCTGTGATCCTCTGAGGCGGGGACTGTCCCGCCTCCAAATAAGCTTTATGAATCAAAAGCTTTAACCAAGATGCCAAAGAAATGGCAGAAGCTTTCTGACCTTTTCTAGAACCAGAGAAGACAACAAATAGACTATAAGTCTTCCTGAAATCTTTAGTAGCTTCAACATAATATTTCAAAGCTCTTACAACATCCAAAGAAAGTAAAGATCTTTCAAGAGTATTCTTGGGATTAGGACACAAGGAAGGAACAACAATTTCTCTACTAATGTTAGAATTCACAAGCTTAGGAAGAAATTTAAACGAAGTCTGCAAAACAGCCTTATCCTGATGAAAAATCAGAAAGGAGACTCACAAGAGAGCAGACATTTCGGAAACTCTTCTAGCTGAAAAGATAGCCAAAAGAAACAACACTTTCCAAGAAAGTAGTTTAATATCCAAAGAATGCATAGGCTCAAAAAGAGGAGCCTGCAAAGTCTTTAAAACCAAATTAAGACTCCAATGAGAAGAGATTGATTTAATAACAGGCTTGATACAAACCGAAGCCTGAACAAAACAGTGAATAATCAGGAAGCTTAGCAATATTTCTATGAAATAAAACAGAAAGAGCAGAGATTTGTCCTTTCAAAGTACTTGCAGACAAACCTTTATCCAAACAATCCTGAAGAAACTGTAAAATTCTAAAAGAATGCCAGGAAAATTTAAGAACACCTTGAAATATAGATCTTCCAAACTCGATAATAAATATTCCTTGAAACAGACTTACGAGCCTGTAGCATAGTATTAATCACTGAGTCAGAGAAACATCTATGACTAAGCGTTCAATTTTCATACCTTCAAATTCAACGGTTTGAGATCCTGATGGAATAACGGCCCTTGAGACAGGTGGTCTGATCTTAAAGGAAGTGGCCAAGGCAGGCAACTGGAAATCCGGACAAGATCCGCATACCAAAATCTGAGGCGCCACGCTGGTGCTATCAGAAACGCGTACGATTGTTCCATAATGATCTTGGAGATCACTCTTGGAAGAAGAACTAGAGGCGGAAAGATATAAGCAGGTTGGTGAAACAAAGGAACTGCTAAAGCATCCACCATCTCCGCCTGAGGATCTGACAAAATACATCTGGATGGAGAGACCACTCCCCCGGATGTAAGGTCTGATGGCTGAGATAATCCGCTTCCCAATTGTCTACACCTGGGAAATACACCGCATAAATTAGTCAAGAGCTGGAATCCGCCCAAGAAAGCATCTGAGATACTTTCATAGCTAGGGGACTGCGAGTCCCACCCTGATGATTGACATATGCCACAGTTGTGATATTGACTGTCTGAAAACAAATGAATGGATCGCTCTTTAACAGAGGCCAAACCTGAAGAGCCCTGAAAATAGCACAGAGTTCTAAAATATTGATTGGTAACCTCACCTCTTGAGGCTTCCAAACCCCTTGTGCTGTCGGAGATCCCCAGACAGCTCCCCAACCTGAAATACTTGCATCTGTTGTGATCCCAGTCCAGGTAGGACTAACAAAAGAAGCCCCTTAAACTATACCATGATGGTCTAACCACCAAGTCAAAAAGAGTTGAATATTGGGATTTAAGTACAGTATATCAATTGTGATATCCGAGTATAATCCCTGCACCATTGATTCAGCATACAACTCTGTAGAGGTCTCATATGAAAATGAGCAAAGGACATCACGTTGTCTGCTGCAGTCTTGAGACCTAAAACTTCCACTCACATAGCCACTGAAGGTTTTGACAAGCTGAAACCAATTTCATTTGTCTCTTGTTTGTTAAGGACAGAGTCATGGACACTGAATCTATCTGGAAACCTAAAAAGGTAACCCTTGTCCTAGGAATCAAACTTTGGTAAATTGATCCTCCAACCATGTCTTTGAAGAAACAACACTAGTTAATTCGTGTGAGGTTTGGCTAAATGTAAAAACTGAGCTAGTACCAAGTTATCGTCCAAATAAGGAAAGACCACAATACCCTGCTCTCTGATTACAGATAGGGCACCGAGAACCTTCGAAAAAATTATTGGAGCTGATGCTAGGCCAAGTGGAAGAGCGACAAATTGACAGAATCTCAGAAACCGATAATGGTCTGAATGAATTGGAATGTGAAGATATGCATCCTGTAAGTCTATCGTGGACATATAATGACCTTGCTAAACAAAAGCAAAAATAGTCCTCAGTCACCATCTTGAAAGTTGGGACTCTGACAAAACGATTCAAAAACTTCAGATGCAGAACTGGCCTGAATGAATTTTCTTTCTTTGGGACAATAAATGGATTTGAATAAAACCCTAGACCCTGTTCCTGAAACGGAACTGGAATTATTACCCCTAAAAGCTCTAGATCCGAAACGCACTTCAGAAAAGCCTGACCTTTCACCGGAGAGAGAATCTTCTCACAGGAGGTCTTACTCTGAATCCTATTCGATATCCTTGAGAGACAATACTCTGAATCCAGATTTTGAACAATCTGCACAAATGTCTTGGAATAATTTCAATCTGCCCCCCCACCAGCTGAACTGGATCGAGGGCCACACCATCATGCAGACTTGGGGGCTGGCTTTGGTTTCTTAAAAGGCTTGGGTTTATTCCAAGTTGAAATAGGTTTCCAATTGGAACCAGAGTCTTTAGGGGAAGGATTGGTTTTCTGTTCCTTATTCTGTTGAAAAGAACGAAAACTATTAGAAGCTTTAGATTTACCCTTAGATCTTTTATCCTGAGGCAAAAAAAACTCGCCCCCCCCTCAGTAAAAGTTGAAATAATTGAATCCAACTGAGAACCAAATAAATTGTTACCTTGGAAAGAGATAGTAATCTAGACTTAGATACCATGTCAGCATTCCAAGATTTGAGCCATAAAGCTCTTCTAGCTAAAATAGCTAAAGACAGATTTAACATCAATTTTGATGATATAAAAAATAGCATCAGATAAAATGATTAGCATGTAGAAGCAAACAAGCAATGCTAGACAAATCGGGATCTGTTTCCTGTTGCGCTAAGCTATCCATCCAAAAAGTTGCACATAGAAATGGCATGCCTGAGAATATAGCCAGACTATAAATAAGCTTTCCTTAGATACGATGCAAGTTTCTTATCTAAAGGATCTTTAAAAGTAGTACTGTTTTCTATAGGAATAGTCGTACATTTGGCAAGAGTAGAAATAGCCCCATCAACTTAGGGGACTTTTTCCCAAAACTCTAATCTAGCCGCTGGCAAAGGGTATAACCTTTTAAACCTAGAAGAAGGAATGAAATAAGTACCAGGCTTAATCCATTCCTTAGCAATCACATAAGAAATTGCATCAGGAACTGGAAAAACTTCAGGAGTAGCCACATGAGGTTTATAAACCGAATTTAAACGTTTATTAATTTTGATATCAAGAGGACTAGACTAATAGGAATATCCAAAGTAACCAACACTTAACAAGGAACAAATGTTCTCAATCTTGAAAAGGTAAGTAGATTTTTCAATGTCTGAGGTAGGATCTTCTGAATCGGAGAGATCCTCATCAGAGGAGGATATTTCAGTATGTTGTCGGTCATTAGAAATTTCATCAATTTTATGAGAAGTTTTAAAATACCTTTTACATTCATTAGAAGGTGGAATAGCAGACAAAGCCTTCTGTATCACATCAGCAATATAATATATTTCTTCTGTTAAGTGTGATCAGTCCACGGGTCATCATTACTTCTGGGATATTACTCCTCCCCAACAGGAAGTGCAAGAGGATTCACCCAGCAGAGCTGCATATAGCTCCTCCCCTCTACGTCACTCCCAGTCATTCTCTTGCACCCAACGACTAGATAGGATGTGTGAGAGGACTATGGTGATTATACTTAGTTTTATATCTTCAATCAAAAGTTTGTTATTTTAAAATAGCACCGGAGTGTGTTATTACCTCTCTGGCAGAGTTTGAAGAAGAATCTACCAGAGTTTTTGCTATGATTTTAGCCGGAGTAGTTAAGATCATATTGCTGTTTCTCGGCCATCTGAGGAGAGGTAAACTTCAGATCAGGGGACAGCGGGCAGATGAATCTGCATAGAGGTATGTAGCAGCTTTTATTTTCTGACAATGGAAATTGATGAGAAAATCCTGCCATACCGATATAATGTCATGTATGTATACTTTACACTTCAGTATTCTGGGGAATGGTACTTCACTAGAATTACACTGTAAGAAGTACATAAAGCTGTTTAATAACTAGAAATTATGTTTAACGTTTTTGCTGGAATGTAAAATCGTTTTCATTTGCTGAGGTACTGAGTGAATAAATGTTTGGGCACTATTTTTCCACTTGGCAGTTGCTTAATCTTTTTTCTGACAGTTTCTGTTCTCTCTCACTGCTGTGTGTGAGGGGGAGGGGCCGTTTTTTGGCGCTTTTGCTACGCATCAAATATTTCAGTCAGCAGCTCATTGTATTTCCTGCATGATCCGGTTCATCTCTACAGAGCTCAGGGGTCTTCAAAACTTATTTTGAGGGAGGTAATTTCTCTCAGCAGAGCTGTGAGAATTATAGTTGACTGAGATAAAAAACGTTTATTCTGTAATTTGTTTCCTGCTTTCAGAATTTGTTATCTTTGCTAATGGGATTAAACCTTTGTTAAAGTTGTGTTGTTTACACTATAACTGTTTTCAATTTATTAATTTTCAACTGTCATAGATCTTCTGTGCTTAAAGGCACAGTACGTTTTTAATATTATTCTAATTGAATTGTATTCCAAGTTGCAAGTTTATTTGCTAGTGTGTTAAACATGTCTGATTCAGAGGATGATACCGGTGTCATTTGTTGCAATGCCAAAGTGGAGCCCAATAGAAATTTATGTACTAACTGTATTGATGCTACTTTAAATAAGAGTCAATCTGTACAAATTGAACAAATTTCACCAAACAACGAGGGGAGAGTTATGCCGACTAACTCGCCTCACGTGTCAGTACCTGCATCTCCCGATCGGGAGGTGCGTGATATTGTAGCGCCGAGTACATCTGGGCGGCCATTACAAATCACATTACAGGATATGGCTACTGTTATGACTGAAGTTTTGGCTAAATTACCAGAACTAAGAGGTAAGCGTGATCACTCTGGGGTGAGAACAGAGTGCGCTGATAATATTAGGGCCATGTCAGACACTGCGTCACAGGTGGCAGAACATGAGGACGGAGAACTTCATTCTGTGGGTGACGGTTCTGATCCAAACAGACTGGATTCAGATATTTCAAATTTTAAATTTAAACTGGAAAACCTCCGTGTATTACTAGGGGAGGTGTTAGCGGCTCTGAATGATTGTAACACAGTTGCAATACCAGAGAAAATGTGTAGGTTGGATAAGTATTTTGCGGTACCGGCGAGTACTGAGGTTTCTCCAACATAGGTGTGTCCGGTCCACGGCGTCATCCTTACTTGTGGGATATTCTCTTCCCCAACAGGAAATGGCAAAGAGCCCAGCAAAGCTGGTCACATGATCCCTCCTAGGCTCCGCCTACCCCAGTCATTCTCTTTGCCGTTGTACAGGCAACATCTCCACGGAGATGGCTTAGAGTTTTTTAGTGTTTAACTGTAGTTTTTATTATTCAATCAAGAGTTTGTTATTTTAAAATAGTGCTGGTATGTACTATTTACTCAGAAACAGAAAAGAGATGAAGATTTCTGTTTGTATGAGGAAAATGATTTTAGCACCGTAACTAAAATCCATGGCTGTTCCACACAGGACTGTTGAGAGCAATTAACTTCAGTTGGGGGAACAGTGTGCAGTCTCTTACTGCTTGAGGTATGACACATTCTAACAAGACGATGTAATGCTGGAAGCTGTCATTTTCCCTATGGGATCCGGTAAGCCATGTTTATCAAGATAGTAAATAAGGGCTTCACAAGGGCTTATTAAGACTGTAGACTTTTTCTGGGCTAAATCGATTCATTATTAACACATATTTAGCCTTGAGGAATCATTTATTCTGGGTATTTTGATATGATTATATCGGCAGGCACTGTTTTAGACACCTTATTCTTTAGGGGCTTTCCCTAATCATAGTCAGAGCCTCATTTTCGCGCCGGTATGGCGCACTTGTTTTTGAGGACAGCATGGCATGCAGCTGCATGTGTGTGGAGCTCTGATACATAGAAAAGTCTTTCTGAAGGCATCATTTGGTATCGTATTCCCCTTTGGGCTTGGTTGGGTCTCAGCAAAGCAGATTCCAGGGACTGTAAAGGGGTTAAATATAAAAACGGCTCCGGTTCCGTTATTTTAAGGGTTAAAGCTTCCAAATTTGGTGTGCAATACTTTTAAGGCTTTAAGACACTGTGGTGAAATTTTGGTGAATTTTGAACAATTCCTTCATACTTTTTCGCAATTGCAGTAATAAAGTGTGTTTAGTTTAAAATTTAAAGTGACAGTAACGGTTTTATTTTAAAACGTTTTTTGTGCTTTGTTATCAAGTTTATGCCTGTTTAACATGTCTGAACTACCAGATAGATTGTGTTCTGACTGTGGGGAAACCAAGGTTCCTTCTCATTTAACTATATGTATTTTATGTCATAAAAATATTTAGTAAAAATGATGCCCAAGATGATTCCTCAAGTGAGGGGAGTAAGCATGGTACTGCATCATCCCCTCCTTCGTCTACACCAGTCTTGCCCATACAGGAGGCCCCTAGTACATCTAGTGCGCCAATACTCCTTACTATGCAACATTTAACGGCTGTAATGGATAATTCTATCAAAAACATTTTAGCCAATATGCCCACTTATCAGCGAAAGCGCGACTGCTCTGTTTTAGAAAATTCTGTAGAGCATGAGAACGCTGATGATATGGTTTCTGAAGGGCCCCTACACCAGTCTGAGGGGGCCAGGGAGGTTTTGTCTGAGGGAGAAATTTCAGATTCAGGAAACATTTCTCAACAAGCTGAACCTGATGTGATTACTTTTAAATTTAAGTTGGAACATCTCCGCGCTCTGCTTAAGGAGGTGTTATCCAATTTGGATGATTGTGATTATCTGGTCATTCCAGAACCACTATGTAAAATGGAAAAGTTCTTAGAGGCCCCGGGGCCCCCCGAAGCTTTTCCTATATCCAAGCGGGTGGCGTACATTGTTAGTAAAGAATGGGACAGGCCCGGTATTCCTTTAGTACCTCCCCCCATATTTAAAAAAATTGTTTTCCTATAGTCGACCCCAGAAAGGACTGATGGCAGACAGTCCCCAAGGTCGAGGGGGCGGTTTCTACTCTACACAAGCGCGCCACTATACCCATAGAAGATAGTTGTGCTTTCCAAGATCCTATGGATAAAAAATTAGAAGGTCTGCTAAAAAAGATGTTTGTTCAGCAAGGTTCCCTTCTACAACCAATTGCATGCATTGTCCCTGTCACTGCAGCCGCGTGTTTCTAGTTTGATGAGCTAGGAAAGGCGATTATTAGTAATTCTTCTTCTTATGAGGAGATTATGGACAGAATTCGTGCTCTTAAATTGGCTAATTCTTTCACCCTAGACGCCACCTTGCAATTGGCTAGGTTAGCGGCGAAAAAATTCTGGGTTTGCTATTGTGGCGCAGAGCGCTTTGGTTAAAATCTTGGGCAGCGGATGCGTCTTCCAAGAACAAATTGCTTGACATTCCTTTCAAGGGGAAAACACTCTTTGGCCCTGACTTGAAAGAGATTATCTCTGATATCACTGGGGGCAAGGGCCACGCCCTTCCTCAGGATAGGTCTTTTCAAGACCAAAAATAAACCTAAGTTTCGTCCCTTTCGCAGAAACGGATCAGCCCCAAGGGCTACGTCCTCTAAGCAGGAAGGTAATACTTCTCAAGCCAATCCAGCCTGGAGACCTATGCAAGGCTGGAACAAAGGAAAGCAGGCCAGGAAACCTGCCACTGCTACCAAGACAGCATGAAATGCGGGCCCCCGATCCGGGACCGGATCTGGTGGGGGGCAGACTCTCTCTCTTCGCTCAGGCTTGGGCAAGAGATGTTCTGGATCCTTGGGCGCTAGAAATAGTCTCCCAAGGTTATTCTCTGGAGTTCAAGGGGCTTCCTCCAAGGGGGAGGTTCCACAGGTCTCAGTTGTCTTCAGACCACATAAGAAGACAGGCATTCTTACATTGGGTAGAAGACCTGCTAAAAATGGGAGTGATTCATCCTGTTCCATTAGGAGAACAAGGGATGGGGTTCTACTCCAATCTGTTCATAGTTCCCAAAAAAGAGGGAACGTTCAGACCAATCTTAGATCTCAAGATCTTGAACAAGTTTCTCAAGGTTCCATCGTTCAAGATGGAAACCATTCGAACACTTCTTCCTTCCATCCAGGAAGGTCAATTCATGACCAAGGTGGATTTCAAGGATGCGTATCTACATATTCCTATCCACAAGGAACATCATCGGTTCCTAAGGTTTGCATTCCTGGACAAGCATTTCCAGTTCGTGGCGTTTTCTTTCGGATTAGCCACTGCTCCTAGGATTTTCTCATAGGTACTAGGGTCCCTTCTGGCGGTGCTAAGAACAAGGGGCATTGCTGTAGTACCTTACTTGGACGACATTCTGATTCGAGCGTCGTCCCTTCCTCAAGTAAAGGCTCACACGGACATTGTCCTGGCCTTTCTCAGATCTCACGGATGGAAAGTGAACGTGGAAAAGAGTTCTCTATCTCCGTCAACGAGGGTTCCCTTCTTGGGAACTATAATAGACTCCTTAGAAATGAGGATTTTTCTGACAGAAGCCAGAAAAACAAAACTTCTAGACTCTTGTCGGATACTTCATTCCGTTCCTCTTCCTTCCATAGCGCAGTGCATGGAAGTGATAGGTTTGATGGTAGCGGCAATGGACATAGTTCCTTTTGTGCGCATTCATCTAAGACCATTACAACTGTTCATGCTCAGTCAGTGGAATGGGGACTATTCAGACTTGTCTCCGAAGATACAAGTAAATCAGAGGACCAGAGACTCATTCCGTTGGTGGCTGTCCCTGGACAACCTGTCACAAGGGATGACCTTCCGCAGACCAGAGTGGGTCATTGTCACGACCGACGCCAGTCTGATGGGCTGGGGCGCGGTCTGGGGATCCCTGAAAGCTCAGGGTCTTTGGTCTCGGGTAGAATCTCTTCTACCGATAAATATTCTGGAACTGAGAGCGATATTCAATGCTCTCAAAGCTTGGCCTCAGCTAGCGAGGGCCAAGTTCATACATCAACCATCAGGGGGGAACAAGGAGTTCCCTAGCGATGGAAGAAGTGACCAAAATCATTCTATGGGCGGAGTCTCACTCCTGCCACCTGTCTGCTATCCACATCCCAGGAGTGGAAAATTGGGAAGCGGATTTTCTGAGTCGTCAGACATTGCATCCGGGGGAGTGGGAACTCCATCCGGAAATCTTTGCCCAAGTCACTCAACCGTGGGGCATTCCAGACATGGATCTGATGGCCTCTCGTCAGAACTTCAGAGTTCCTTACTACGGGTACAGATCCAGGGATCCCAAGGCGGCTCTAGTGGATGCACTAGTAGCACCTTGGACCTTCAAACTAGCTTATGTGTTCCCGCCGTTTCCTCTCATCCCCAGGCTGGTAGCCAGGATCAATCAGGAGAGGGCGTCGGTGATTTTGATAGCTCCTGCGTGGCCACGCAGGACTTGGTATGCAGATCTGGTGAATATGTCATCGGCTCCACCATGGAAGCTACCTTTGAGACGAGACCTTCTTGTTCTAGGTCCGTTCGACCCACTCCAGCTGACTGCTTGGAGATTGAACGCTTGATCTTATCAAAGCGAGGGTTCTCAGATTCTGTTATTAATACTCTTGTTCAGGCCTGAAAGCCTGTAACCAGAAAAATTACCACATAATTTGGTATATCTGTTGGTGTGAATCTGCAGGATTCCCTTGGGACAAGGTTAAGATTCCTAAGAGTCTATCCTTCCTTCGAGAAGGATTGGAAAAAGGATTATCTGCAAGTCCCTTGATGGGACAGATTTCTGCCTTGTCTGTGTTACTTCACAAAAAGCTGGCAGCTGTGCCAGATGTTCTAGCCTTTGTTCAGGCTCTGGTTAGAATCAAGCCTGTTTACAAAATTTTGACTCCTCCTTGGAGTCTCAACCTAGTTCTTTCATTTCTTCAGGGGGTTCCGTTTGAACCCTTACATTCCGTTGATATTAAGTTATTATCTTGGAAAGTTTTGTTTTTGGTTGCAATTTCTTCTGCTGGAAGAGTTTCAGAATTATCTGCTCTGCAGTGTTCTTCTCCTTATCTGGTGTTCCATGCAGATAAGGTGGTTTTGCGTACTAAACCTGGTTTTCTTCCAAAAGTTGTTTCTAACAAAAACATTAACCAGGAGATAGTTGTGCCTTCTTTGTGTCCTAATCCAGTTTCAAAGAAGGAACGTTTGTTGCACAACTTGGATGTAGTTCGTGCTCTCAAATTTTACTTAGCAGCTACTAAGGATTTCAGACAAACTTCGTCTTTGTTTGTTGTTTATTCTGGTAAACGGAGAGGTCAAAAAAGCAACTTCTACCTCTCTCTCCTTCTGGATTAAAAGCATTATCCGATTGGCTTATGAGACTGCCGGACGGCAGCCTCCTGAAAGAATCACAGCGCACTCCACTAGGGCTGTGGCTTCCACATGGGCCTTCAAGAACGAGGCTTCTGTTGATCAGATATGTAAGGCAGCGACTTGGTCTTCACTGCACACTTTTTCTAAATTTTACAAATTTGATACTTTTGCTTCTTCTGAGGCTATTTTTGGGAGAAAGGTTTTGCAAGCCGTGGTGCCTTCCATTTAGGTGACCTGATTTGCTCCCTCCCTTCATCCGTGTCCTAAAGCTTTGGTATTGGTTCCCACAAGTAAGGATGACGCCGTGGACCGGACACACCTATGTTGGAGAAAACAGAATTTATGTTTACCTGATAAATTACTTTCTCCAACGGTGTGTCCGGTCCACGGCCCGCCCTGGTTTTTTTAATCAGGTCTGATAATTTATTTTCTTTAACTACAGTCACCACGGTAACATATGGTTTCTCCTATGCAAATATTCCTCCTTAACGTCGGTCGAATGACTGGGGTAGGCGGAGCCTAGGAGGGATCATGTGACCAGCTTTGCTGGGCTCTTTGCCATTTCCTGTTGGGGAAGAGAATATCCCACAAGTAAGGATGACGCCGTGGACCGGACACACCGTTGGAGAAAGTAATTTATCAGGTAAACATAAATTCTGTTTTTTCCTATACCTAAGAGACTTACTGAAATTGTTACTAAGGAGTGGGATAGACCCGGTGTGCCGTTCTCACCCCCTCCGATATTTATTTAGAAAAATGTTTCCAATACACGCCACCACACGGGACTTATGGCAAACGGTCCCTAAGGTGGAGGGAGCAGTTTCTACTTTAGCTAAGCGTACCACTATCCCGGTGGAGGATAGCTGTGCTTTTTCAGATCCAATGGATAAAAAATTAGAGGGTTACCTTAAGAAAATGTTTGTTCAACAAGGTTTTATATTGCAACCCCTTGCATGCATTGCGCCGATCACGGCTGCAGCGGCATTCTGGATTGAGTCTCTGGAAGAGAACATTAGTTCAGCTACTCTGGACGACATTACGGACAGGCTTAGAGTCCTTAAACTAGCTAATTCATTCATTTCGGAGGCCGTAGTACATCTTACTAAACTTACGGCGAAGAATTCAGGATTCGCCATTCAGGCACGCAGGGCGCTGTGGCTAAAATCCTGGTCAGCTGATGTTACTTCTAAGTCTAAATTGCTTAATATACCTTTCAAAGGGCAGACCTTAATCGGGCCCGGGTTGAAAGAGATTATCGGTGACATTACAGGAGGTAAAGGCCATGCCCTGCCTCAGGACAAAGCCAAAGCTAAGGCTAGACAGTCTAATTTTCGTTCCTTTCGTAATTTCAAAGCTGGAGCAGCATCAACTTCCTCTGCACCAAAACAGGAAGGAGCTGTTGCTCGCTACAGACAAGGCTGGAAACCTAACCAGTCCTGGAACAAGGGCAAGCAGACCAGGAAACCTGCTGCTGCCCCTAAAACAGCATGAATTGAGGGCCCCCGATCCGGGATCGGATCTAGTGGGGGGCAGACTTTCTCTCTTCGCCCAGGCTTGGGCAAGAGATGTCCAGGATCCCTGGGCGCTAGAGATAATATCTCAGGGATACCTTCTGGATTTCAAATACTCTCCTCCAAGAGAGAGATTTCATCTGTCAAGGTTGTCAACAATCCAGACAAAGAAAGAGGCGTTTCTACGCTGCGTACAAGAGCTCTTGTTAATGGGAGTAATCCATCCTGTTCCACGATCTGAACAGGGACAGGGGTTTTACTCAAATCTGTTTGTGGTTCCCAAAAAAGAGGGAACTTTCAGACCAATCCTGGACTTAAAGATCCTAAACAAATTCCTAAGAGTTCCATCGTTCAAGATGGAGACTATTCGGACAATTTTACCTATGATCCAAGAGGGTCAGTACATGACCACTGTAGATTTAAAAGATGCCTACCTTCACATACCGATTCACAAAGATCATTACCGGTACCTAAGGTTTGCCTTCCTAGACAGGCATTACCAGTTTGTGGCTCTTCCATTCGGATTGGCTACAGCTCCAAGAATCTTCACAAAGGTTCTGGGTGCTCTTCTGGCGGTACTAAGACCGCGGGGAATCTCGGTAGCTCCATACCTAGACGACATTCTGATTCAAGCTTCAAGCTTTCAAACTGCCAAGTCTCATACAGAGTTAGTACTGGCATTTCTAAGGTCACATGGATGGAAGGTGAACGAAAAGAAAAGTTCACTAGTTCCACTCACAAGAGTTCCCTTCCTGGGGACTCTTATAGATTCTGTAGAAATGAAGATTTACCTGACAGAGGACAGGCTAACAAGACTTCAGAGTGCTTGCCGCACCCTTCATTCCATTCAACACCCGTCAGTGGCTCAATGCATGGAGGTAATCGGCTTAATGGTAGCGGCAATGGACATAGTACCCTTTGCACGCTTACACCTCAGACCACTGCAACTGTGCATGCTAAGTCAGTGGAATGGGGATTACTCAGACTTATCCCCTTCTCTGAATCTGGATCAAGAGACCAGAAATTCTCTTCTATGGTGGCTTTCTCGGCCACATCTGTCCAGGGGGATGCCATTCAGCAGACCAGACTGGACAATTGTAACGACAGACGCCAGCCTTCTAGGTTGGGGTGCCGTCTGGAATTCTCTGAAGGCTCAGGGACAATGGAGTCAGGAGGAGAGTCTCCTGCCAATAAACATTCTGGAATTGAGAGCAGTTCTCAATGCCCTCCTGGCTTGGCCCCAGTTGACAACTCGGGGGTTCATCAGGTTTCAGTCGGACAACATCACGACTGTAGCTTACATCAACCATCAGGGAGGGACAAGAAGCTCCCTAGCTATGATGGAAGTATCAAAGATAATTCGCTGGGCAGAGTCTCACTCTTGCCACCTGTCAGCAATCCACATCCCGGGAGTGGAGAACTGGGAGGCGGATTTCTTAAGTCGTCAGACTTTTCATCCGGGGGAGTGGGAACTCCATCCGGAGGTCTTTGCCCAAATACTTCGACGTTGGGGCAAACCAGAGATAGATCTCATGGCGTCTCGACAGAACGCCAAGCTTCCTCGTTACGGGTCCAGATCCAGGGATCCAGGAGCAGTCCTGATAGATGCCCTGACAGCACCTTGGGACTTCAGGCTGGCTTACGTGTTTCCACCCTTCCCGATGCTTCCTCGATTGATTGCCAGAATCAAACAAGAGAGAGCATCAGTGATTCTAATAGCTCCTGCGTGGCCACGCAGGACTTGGTATGCAGACCTGGTGGACATGTCATCCTGTCCACCTTGGTCTCTACCTCTGAGACAGGACCTTCTGATACAGGGTCCCTTCAAACATCAAAATCTAACTTCTCTGAAGCTGACTGCTTGGAAATTGAACGCTTGATTTTATCAAGACGTGGGTTTTCTGAGTCAGTTATTGATACCTTAATACAGGCTAGGAAGCCTGTTACCAGAAAGATTTACCATAAGATATGGCGTAAATACCTATATTGGTGTGAATCCAAAGGTTACTCTTGGAGTAAGGTTAGGATTCCTAGGATATTGTCTTTTCTACAAGAAGGTTTAGAAAAGGGTTTATCTGCTAGTTCATTAAAGGGACAGATCTCAGCTCTGTCCATTCTGTTACACAAACGTCTGTCAGAAGTTCCTGACGTCCAGGCTTTTTGTCAGGCTTTGGCCAGGATTAAGCCTGTGTTTAAAACTGTTGCTCCACCATGGAGTTTAAACCTTGTTCTTAATGTTTTACAGGGCGTTCCGTTTGAACCCCTTCATTCCATTGATATAAAGTTGTTATCTTGGAAAGTTCTATTTTTAATGGCTATTTCCTCGGCTCGAAGAGTCTCTGAATTATCAGCCTTACATTGTGATTCTCCTTATTTGATTTTTCATTCGGATAAGGTAGTTCTGCGTACTAAACCTGGGTTCCTACCTAAGGTAGTTACTAACAGGAATATCAATCAAGAGATTGTTGTTCCTTCCTTGTGCCCAAATCCTTCTTCGAAGAAGGAACGTCTACTGCACAACCTGGATGTAGTCCGTGCTCTAAAATTTTACTTACAGGCAACTAAGGAATTTCGACAAACGTCTTCTCTGTTTGTCGTTTACTCTGGGCAGAGGAGAGGTCAAAAAGCTTCTGCTACCTCTCTTTCTTTTTGGCTTCGTAGCATAATTCGTTTAGCTTATGAGACTGCTGGACAGCAGCCTCCTGAAAGAATTACAGCTCATTCTACTAGAGCTGTGGCTTCCACTTGGGCCTTCAAGAATGAGGCCTCTGTTGAGCAGATTTGCAAGGCTGCAACTTGGTCTTCGCTTCATACTTTTTCCAAATTTTACAAATTTGACACTTTTGCTTCATCGGAGGCTATTTTTGGGAGAAAGGTTCTTCAGGCAGTGGTTCCTTCTGTATAAAGAGCCTGCCTATCCCTCCCGTCATCCGTGTACTTTTGCTTTGGTATTGGTATCCCAGAAGTAATGATGACCCGTGGACTGATCACACTTAACAGAAGAAAACATAATTTATGCTTACCTGATAAATTCCTTTCTTCTGTAGTGTGATCAGTCCACGGCCCGCCCTGTTTTTAAGGCAGGTAAATATTTTTTAATTTATACTCCAGTCACCACTTCACCCTTGGCTTTTCCTTTCTCGTTGGTCCTTGGTCGAATGACTGGGAGTGACGTAGAGGGGAGGAGCTATATGCAGCTCTGCTGGGTGAATCCTCTTGCACTTCCTGTTGGGGAGGAGTAATATCCCAGAAGTAATGATGACCCGTGGACTGATCACACTACAGAAGAAAGGAATTTATCAGGTAAGCATAAATTATGTTTTTGTATCAACAGGGATATCATGTACATTAGATGTTAAAGGAACAACAGAAACTGTACTAGTACCGATGGAAACGTTTTCTGCGTGCAAAAGCTTATGACAACTGTTACATACTACAGCTGGAGATATAATCTCAGCTAACATACAATAGATACTTAGCTTTGGTAGAACTGTGATCAGAGAGCAGGGTTCCAACAGTTGCTTCTGAAACAGGATCAGATTGAGACATCTTGCAAAATGTAAAAGAAAAAACATTAAAGCAAAATTTACAATTTCCTTATATGGCAGTTTCA
Source organism: Bombina bombina (assembly GCF_027579735.1). NCBI lineage: Eukaryota > Metazoa > Chordata > Amphibia > Anura > Bombinatoridae > Bombina > Bombina bombina. The sequence goes on along the minus strand of NC_069504.1, from coordinate 220,016,362 downwards.
GGAATGGGAAAAAATGCAAATAGCATAGCCCTCTGAATCTTATAGTAGGCAAGAGGCATATAGGAAAGTGGGGTGAAAAATAAACAAATTTTTTTTGGCGCCAAGTATGACGCAAAAGGAATTTGACATTTTTTTGGGCGACAACAACATCCGGAAATGACGCAACTCGCGTCATAACAGACGCAACCTCGTGCAAGGAAACCTGGCGTCAACTAAGATGCCGGAAATGACAAACTTGCGTCAAAGACGTACCTTCGCCAAGAATGAAGCAATAAATAACAGCATTTTGTGACCTCGTAAGCCTAATTTTGCCCGCGAAATTTAAAGAAAAACAGCCAATTTGAAAAATATGACTATACCCCAGGTAAGAAAAATAAATGCCTAAAACATGCTTCCCAAACTGAAAGTGACAGTCTGCAAAAGGAAATATACATAGACCTGACTCATGGCAAATATAAGTAAAATACATATATTTAAAACTTTATATTAATACATAAAGCACCAAACCATAGCTGAGAGTGTCTTAAATAATGAGACCATACTTACTGAAAGACACCCATCCACATATAGTAGATAGCCAAACCAGTACTGAAAAAGTATCGGCAGAAGTAATGGTATATAAGAGTATAACGTCAATCTGAAAAGGGAGGTAGGAGATGAATCCCTACGACCGATAAGAGAACCCTTGAAAAGTTTTCCCGTGAAGGAAACCAAAAAATCAATAGGCGATGCTCTCTTCCAATCCCTCTGACAAACACTGTACTCTGAGAGAAATTGGGCTTCAGAATGCTTAGAAGCGCTTATAGTAGAAATCATAAAAATTAAGCACAAACTTACTTCACCACCTCCATAGGAGGCAAAGTTTGTAAAACTGACTTGTGGGTGTGTTGCGAGGTGTATTTATAGGCATTTGGGAAACTTTGCCCCCTCCTCCTGGTAGGAATGTATAATCCCATACATCACTAGCTCATGAACTCTTGCCAATTACATGAAAGAAAACATAATTTATGTAAGAATTTACCTGATAAATTCATTTCTTTCATATTGGCAAGAGTCCATGAGCTAGTGACGTATGGGATATGCAATCCTACCAGGAGGGGCAAAGTTTCCCAAACCTCAAATGCCTATAAATACACCCCTCACCACACCCACAATTCAGTTTAACGAATAGCCAAGAAGTGGGGTGATAAAGAAAGGAATAAAAAGCATCAACAAAGGAATTTGGAAATAATTGTGCTTTATACAAAAAAAATTTAACCACCATAAAAAGGGTGGGCCTTATGGACTCTGGCCAATATGAAAGAAATTAATTTATCAGGTAAGTAGATTGTTTTCTTTCATGTAATTGGCAAGAGTCCATGAGCTACTAACGTATGGGATATCAATACCCAAGATGTGGAACTCCACGCAAGAGTCACTAGAGAGGGAGGGATAAAAATAAACAGCCATTTTCCGCTGAAAAAATAATCCACAACCCAAAATATAAGTTTATTCTATAAATGACAAGAAAAAAACTTAAAACATCAGCAGAAGAATCAAACTGAAACAACTGCCTGAAGCATACGTAATAAACATGCATCCCCCTGTGAACCGTATGGTCTCCATTACACAGCATGTTCAGTTTGTCACTTTGGTGTTTTTTTTTTAATTGCTATAAACTCCTGACTTTTATTCGCTTATAAGGTTTTAAATATATTTATTTCCAGGTTTTTGTGAACGAACTACAAGGAAAAACATGTATTAACGAAACCATTTCCTTTTGTTGTAGGATGCATAATAAATAAAGAGAAAAATGAATCTGAACCAGAGGTAAGACCCTGAACTACTTAAAGGGACATTAAACACTAAATAAATGCTATATAGAATCATGCATTCAAAGAAAAGATTAGTTTGAGAATAACATGTAGATTTTAAAGTTTCATTAGCTGTTTATTGACAAAAAAGTGTCAAGTTTGTGTCCATAAAACAATGGTAGCTGCCATGTTGTAACTTAGGTTACCTTCTCTGCTGTGGCCAATTAGGGACTGTTATAAATAGGTCACTAGAGTGTGCAGCCAATGGCTGTGTAGAATATAACTGTTCTATACTTCCATTTCTAACAGGAACTGAAAAGCTCACAGTTTGTAGATTGGAATTACAGGAAAAGGGGACAAAATACATTATAGTATATTGCAGATTTTTTTTATATTTACGATTTATCATATTATATTACCATCTCAAAGTGTTTAATGTCCCTTTGACTAACCGATTATGTTTCGTATTGTTAATCAAATTGTTTAATTATTTTAATCTATTCTTTTACTCTCATTTTTGCAGATAAACAGTTTAAGCTGTACTAGCAGTTGTTTTACGGATATCGCTGCTTCATGTAAACCAAGCTCTTTGATTCCAGTCATACCATACTGCACTGATATCAAGTTAGTATATACATATTTTATTTTTGTATGTTTTGTCTTAAGCTTGAATATATAGCATCTGGGGGGGGGGGGAATTAAAATAAACACGTCGGACATCTTATTCCACACATGATTTTAAACTCTTGTAATAGTACATATAACTTGTTTCTAACAGATTAAACAATAAGATATGTGCAAATATTCCGCTTTTGGAAAATGGCCTCTGTCTGTGGATTTCACCTCATGTTTAACTCAATGGTCTACTCTTGTTAGGGAGTGTGCAAATTGCATTGTTTAATTTTGGATTGTTTGAGTTAAGAAATGTTTTTTCTAGTCTCGTTAAATTTGACTAAATTCCTAAAATTTAGCCAGTCTTTTGATTAATTTCTTTTTATGACACGATGAGTCCACGGATCATCTCAATTACTAATGGAATATTCACCTCCTGTTCAGCAGGAGGTGGCAAAGAGCACCACAGCAAAGCTGTTAAGTAGCTCCTCCCCTCCCTCCCACTCCAGTCATTCTCTTTGCCTACGCTAGTGATAGGATGTGGTGAAGTGTTAGATTAGATTCTTCAATCAAGAGTTTATTATTTTTAAAGTAGTACAAGATTGTGCTTCTTTGTCCTAGGGTGTAGCCGTAGTCCATATCAGTCTCTTCAGCAGAGCAGTGGTGGCTTTAGAGCAATGGGAACTTGTGGGACATAATTCTCACTGCGCCTCCCATACATTGATGCTGCCCTAATCCTAATAGCCTAAGTAAGATGACTCGGGCTTTATTCTTTTCCACAGGACTATGTGAGGGAGAGGACCTCTCAATCCTGGTGAGCTATCCTGCTGTCGGGCAGAATTTAAAGGTAAGTGCTGACTTTTTTTCTGGGTCTGATGGAAATCTCGGATAAAGTGAAGTATTTTATTGGGACATAATTCCTATAAAGATAAAGGAAGGGGATCCTGTGACAGCACATGGTGAACAGGCACTGGAGCTGAGGGACTAGAAGTGGCTTCTCTGGGGACTTTATTCACTTGGGCCGAGTCAGATAAAGAGGGACTCAGGAGTGGTGTTTGTTTGGGTCACAGGAGTGTACTATATAACATCTGTGTCACAAATTGCCCCCAGGTTTACAGAGAACAGTTGAGTTAGCTCCCGGTGGCCTATTTTCTAAACATAATAATGGTGACCGGGTGATCTTTGTGGTAACGCCCACGAAGTGCGGGGCTATGTTTGGCGCCCTTTTGTACTGCACAATTGGCTATAGCTAGATGTTACTTTAATGGGACCTGGAGCTTGAGTGTTATCACGCCCACGAGGGGTGGAGCTATGTTTCAGGCCGGGTTAGACTCTACTGCAGTTCCGATATCGGATAGTAGATCTTGTATTTTTTCTAGCACAGTCCTTGGTGTTTTCACCTGTGTGGGTCCGGACAGCGCTGCAGCTGCGTTCTGGATCTGCTTTTGTACAAGGTTAAGCTAATACAAGGTGTTGATTGTATCTCTGATGGATGATGATAGGCACCTCAGCAGGATTAGCTGAGGTGTAGATAGGTTATTTGTGTGCTACATTTATCTCTCTTCCACTATCTATAATATATATATAAAAAAAAAGTTACTTTTAAATTTGAAGAGGCAGTAACGTTTTGTTGTGTGCATTTTTATTTAAAAATTCCAGCTGTCTATTTATTTCATCCCTTTTGTCTCAGGATGGACTGAGGCCTTGCGAGGGGTCTCTTGTTTTTGGTTTGGATGCCTGTCTAGCATTGCCAATCTTTCTTTATTTCTCATTTATTGAGAGATGTTAAATTAATAAAGATAGCCTTGTTCTGAACCTACTCCTCCTAAGGCGCATGCTGCTTAAGAGCCTATTGACAATGATCAAGATATGCCACAAACTTTCCTTAAGGTGTCCCAAAAAATGTATAGCCTACATGCAGTGCCCTGCGGTTCTTTTATCACTCCATCTGGAGTTACCTTGAATTTAATACATTGAGAGATCATATTCATTCATCGTAGAATGATTGGTTATGTATGTTTCCTTCATGTAACTGGAGGAGGAAGATACTTCAAAAGTATCTGATAAGGACTTCTCAGACTCAGATGGGTTAATACTCTTATCTGATCTTGAATCCTTTTTCCTTCAGATTTAGCTTCAATACCTCCATTTGCTACTGAAGGAGGTTTTAGCTATCCTGGGTGACTCAGTCACTACTGGCTTGAAGTATTCTTGGCTATGACAGAGGTAGCCAGGATAGTTCAGTGCTCTGAGACCCTCAATTACTGTGTGTCGACGACCCATTTCCCAGAAAGGTCTTTCTGAGAGGCGATTTTCTTGAGTGGGCAGATTTTTTTCCCCAGGGGAGTGGGAACTCTGGCCGGAAGTGCCTTCCAGCCTGATCCTCAATTGAGTCAGTTGCTTTTGAATTTCATGATTTTTCGACAGAATTTCAAGTTCCTGAGGTTCGGATTAAGGTCAATGATCCCTCCGGTTGTTCTAATAGACGCTTTGGCGTTACCTTGGAATTTCAATATTGTATATCTAATTCTTCCATTTGATTTTTCTCCTGGAGCCTTGGCTTGAGCTAAATAGGAGAGGGCATCAGTGATCTTCTTTTCACAGGCGTGGTCCGCAGGATTGGTATGCAGTCCTTGTGGACATGTCACATCTACCACCTGGGAGTGTTTGTGGAGGAAGGACCTTCTACGTCAAGGACCCTTCTTTTATCCAAATTTTTTTTCCCCCTGAATCTATCTAGTGGAAGCTTTATTTTATCCAAGAGTGGATAAGGAATTGGTCATTGAGACCATGAATCAGGCTCGTAAGCCTGTGTCTAGGAAAACTTTTCCCATATGTTATGGCATACATTTTTATACTAGTACAAATCTTAAGGATATTTTTAAAAGGAGTAGGGATCGGATTCCTAGAATTTTCTGAAAGACATAGGGGCCTTGTCTATTTTGTTACAGGTTAGTTAGTCGGTTTCCCAGACGTACATTAGTTTGGTCAGGCCTTGATCATGATCAGACCTGTTTTCAGACCAGTTACTTCTCCTTGGAGTTTTAATTTGGTTCTTAAAATTTTTCAATTGGCTCAGTTTGAGCCTATGCATTCCTTAGATATTAAACAGTTATCTTGGAAAGTTTATTTCTTGTTGCTTTTTCCTCTGTTTGCAGAGTGTCAGAGCTCTCGGCATTGCAGTATAAGTCCCCTTACCTTATTTTCTTTCTGATAAGGTAGTTTTAAGTACTAAATTAGAATTTCTTCCTAAGGTTGTTTCTGATCGGAATCAGGAGAATGTTATTCCTTTCTTGTGTCCTAATCCTTCTCAGAAGGAAAGGTTTCTGCTCAATTTGGATGTGGTCCGTGCTTTAAAGTTTACCTATAGGTGACTACGGATTTTCGCCAGTCTTTTATTTTTGCATATGAGACTGCTGGACAGCACCTCTCTGGAAAACGTAAGGGACAGAAAGCTACGGCTACTTCTTTCTTTTTGGCTGAGGAGTATTATCATTTTGCATACGAGACTGACTGCTGGACAGCCGCCTCCAGAGAGAGTTTCGGCTCATTCCACGAGGGCTATTGCTTCCTCATGGGCATTCAAGAATGAAGCTTCAGTGGAACTGATTTGCAAGGCTGCAACTCTCTCTTCACACTTTTTCAAAATTCTACAATTTTGACACTTTTGCCTTGGCTGAGGCCGCTTTTGGGAGAAAGGTTCAAGCAGTGGTGCCTTCCGTTTAGGTTCCCTGTCTTATCCCTCTTGTATCATCTGTGTACTCTAGCTTGGGTATTTAATCCCATTAGTAATTAAGATTATCCGTGGACTCATCGTGTCATAAAAAAGAAAAGAAAATTGATGCTTACCTGATAAATGTATTTCTTTTTTGACACGATGAGTCCACGGCCCGCCCTGTTCTTGTAAGACAGGTTGTTGGTTATTGTAAACTTCAGACACCTTGCACCTTGGTTTTACCTTTCTTTCCCTAACTTTTGCTGAATGAGTGGAGTGGGAGGGAGGGGAGGAGCTATTTAACAGCTTTGCTGTGGTGCTCTTTGCTGCCTCCTGCTGACCAGAAGGTGAATATCCCATTAGTAATTAAGATGATCCGTGGACTCATCGTGTCAAAAAAGAAATACATTTATCAGGTAAGCATAAATTTTCTTTTTTTGTTTGAAGACCTAAAAATTGGTTTATGACCAAAGAAGATATGGGGGGGGGCAGCTTTAATTAATTTATTCACTTGCTAAGTAAACTTTTTACTTACACACTAGGGAGTGTTACCATGGCTAAAATGGAACCTTTTGCAAATATCAGTTTAGAAGGTATTTCAGTGACTCATTACCTGGACTTAAAGGGACAGTAAATTCCTTTTTGAGATTTATAATGGACAGTAAAGTCAAAATCAATGATTCATATAGTACATGCAGTTTTAAACAGTTACAATTTACTTCCATCATCAATTTGCTCTGTCTTTTTATATTCAGACTTTCTTTAGCACTAGCTCCTACTTGGCATGTGCAAGAGGGTAAAATATATATACGTATATGAATCTGTAATCAGCGGATTGATGTTTGTCACATGATTCAGTGGGCAGGGAAATTAAAGCAATCTTTCAAAATTTCTCCCAAAAAATCTGGTTGCTTATTGCATTGTGTCTTTATTGTGCACTTGTCGATTATGCAGTTATACTGTATTTAATGGTCCTTTTTGTAACATACAAAGTTTAGTTATGTATAGTAAAACTTTGCAATATATTTTCATTAATTTTTACACTTTTAAAAAAAATTAAAAAATATTTGATTTGATTTTCATGGTATATAAGTAACATTAAACCCAATGGTGCTCAACACAATACATAGTCTCAGTAACAGGATGAGGAAAACAAAAAAAGGAAAAGAATGACAGAGGCAATGGAACCCGGATCTGGGCTAAAACTTTGCCTATAACACAATGTTTCAAATTTCAAATATATATTCGGGAACAGACAGAAAAATAAAGCTTTCAGGCTATGAGACAACACATATAAATGTTCCAAAAAGGGGGTGGATTACAGAAGGGGGGGTCAGGATAAGGGTAGTTGGGGAGGGGGGGGGGTCGGGGAAAACCAATAGAAGGCGTCTAGGAATCTAGATAGGATATTCACTGGGTGGAAGGGGTGGTTATTATAGTACTCTTGTCGGGAGGGGCTGAGGATAATCCTGAAATTAGATCGTGGATATCTCTATACTTCTATGTTCGGGAACCATTGGGTGTCAAACTTGGATTTCCACTCAGCCCATATTAGTTCAAAAAGGTCTATTTTTCCATAAGATAAGAAAATATTTTTCTCCATTGAGTACATATAAGCCATAAGCCTGACTATATCAGACCATGGCGGGGAGTTTGACGCTTTCCAGGATCTAGCTATCAAGAGCTTGATTGCGGAAAACAGATACTTAGATATCCTTGATACTAAGGTAGCCTGCACGTACCTATGTGGAGTAAGGCTATTTCTTTCATCTAATTGGCAAGAGTCCATGAGCTAGTGACGTATGGGATATACAATGCTACTAGGAGGGGCAAAGTTTCCCAAACCTCAAAATGCCTATAAATACACCCCCATCACACCCACAATTCAGTTTTACAAACTTTGCCTCCTATGGAGGTGATGAAGTAAGTTTGTGCTAGATTTCTACGTTGATATGCGCTTCTCAGCTTTTTTGAAGCCCAGTTCCTCTGAGTGCAGTGAATGACAGAGGGATGTGGATGGAGTATTACCTATTGAATACAATGGTCATCCTAACGGGGATCTATTTCATAGGTTCACTGTTATCGGTCGTACAGATTCATCTCCTACTTCCCTTTTCAGATAGACAATATACTCTGCTGATTCTCGTTTCAGTACTGGTTTGGCTATCTACTTTATGTAGATGAGTGTCTTGGTAAGTATGTTTCCTTTATTTAAGACACTCTCAGCTATGGTTTGGCACTTTATATTTAAAGTTCTAAATATATGTTTGTACTTATTTTTGCCATGATTCAGGTTTATCAGTATATTTCCTTTCTTTCATGTAATTGGCAAGAGTCCATGAGCTAGTGACATATGGGATATACAATCCTACCCCCAGTCATTCTCTTTGCCGCTCTGAACAAGTAGCATCTCCACGGGGGTGGTAAAGAGTATGTGGTGTTAGTTGTAGTTTTTTATTTCTTCTATCAAGAGTTTGTTGTTTTAAAATAGTGCCGATTTGTACTATTTACTCTACAGCAGAAAGTGATGAAGATTTCTGTTGAGAGGAGTATGATTTTAGCACCAGTAACTAAAATAAATTGCTGTTCCCACGCAGGACTGTTGAAACCAGAGAACATCAGTTGGGGGGGAACAGTTTGCAGGCTTAACTGCTTCAGGTATGATCAGTCATTTTTCTAACAAGACCCAGTAATGCAAGAAGACTGTCAGAAATTCCCTCTGGGATAGGTAAGCCATTTTTTTCTTAGACTCTGTATAAAATGATGGCTTATATTTAGGGCTCTATGCTGGTTGACACTATTGTGGGCTTTAAAATCGATTGCTTTTTAGCATGTTTTTCACTATAAATAAAGTGTTTTTCAGACTATAAAACACTTTTGGGGTTTAATTTCGGCCTGGCACTTATTTGGACACCTAAATCTAGTCAGAAAGGCCCCTCCACTCTGGAATGAAGAGGGAGGAGTCCTCATTTTCAGGCCTCAATTGCGCAGTTGTTTTCTTTCATGTAATTAGCAAGAGTCCATGAGCTAGTGACGTATGGGATATACATTCCTACTAGGAGGGGCAAAGTTCACCAAACCTCAAAATGCCTATAAATACACCCCTCACCACACCCACAAATCAGTTTTACAAACTTTGCCTCCTATGGAGGTGGTGAAGTAAGTTTGTGCTAGATTCTACGTTGATATGCGCTCCGCAGCAGGTTGGAGCCCGGTTTTCCTCTCAGCGTGCAGTGAATGTCAGAGGGATGTGAAGAGAGTATTGCCTATTTGAATTCAATGATCTCCTTCTACGGGGTCTATTTCATAGGTTCTCTGTTATCGGTCGTAGAGATTCATCTCTTACCTCCCTTTTCAGATCGACTATATACTCTTATATATACCATTACCTCTACTGATTCTAGTTTCAGTACTGGTTTGGCTTTCTACTACATGTAGATGAGTGTCCTGGGGTAAGTAAGTCTTATTTTCTGTGACACTCTAAGCTATGGTTGGGCACTTTTTTATAAAGTTCTAAATATATGTATTCAAACATTTATTTGCCTTGACTCAGGATGTTCAACGTTCCTTATTTTCAGACAGTCAGTTTCATATTTGGGATAATGCATTTGAATAAATCAATTTTTTTCTTACCTTAAAATTTGACTTTTTTCCCTGTGGGCTGTTAGGCTCGCGGGGGCTGAAAATGCTTCATTTTATTGCGTCATTCTTGGCGCGGACTTTTTTGGCTCAAAGTTTTTTTTCTGTTTCCGGCGTCATACGTGTCGCCGGAAGTTGCGTCATTTTTGACGTTTTTTTTGTGCCAAAGGTGTCGGCGTTCCGGATGCGGCGTCATTTTTGGCGCCAAAAGCATTTAGGCGCCAAATAATGTGGGCGTCTTTTTTGGCGCTAAAAAATATGGGCGTCACTATTGTCTCCACATTATTTAAGTCTCATTATTTATTGCTTCTGGTTGCTAGAAGCTTGTTCACTGGCATTTTTTCCCATTCCTGAAACTGTCATTTAAGGAATTTGATCAATTTTGCTTTATATGTTGTTTTTTCTATTACATATTGCAAGATGTCCCAGATTGACACTGAGTCAGAAGATACTTCTGGAAAAACGCTGCCTGCTGCTGGATCTACCAAAGTTAAGTGTATCTGCTGTAAACTTGTGGTATCTGTTCCTCCAGCTGTTGTTTGTAATGAATGTCATGACAAACTTGTTAATGCAGATAATAATTCCTTTAGTAAGGTTACATTACCTGTTGCTGTTCCGTCAACATCTAATACTCAGAGTGTTCCTGTTAACATAAGAGATTTTGTTTCTAAATCCATTAAGAAGGCTATGTCTGTTATTCCTCCTTCTAGTAAACGTAAAAGGTCTTTTAAAACTTCTCATTTTTCAGATGAATTTTTAAATGAACATCATCATTCTGATTCTGACAATGGTTCCTCTGGTTCAGAGGATTCTGTCTCAGAGGTTGATGCTGATAAATCTTCATATTTATTCAAAATGGAATTTATTCGTTCTTTACTTAAAGAAGTCTTAATTGCATTAGAAATAGAGGATTCTGGTCCTCTTGATACTAAATCTAAACGTTTAAATAAGGTTTTTAAATCTCCTGTAGTTATTCCAGAAGTTTTTCTTGTCCCTGATGCTATTTCTGAAGTAATCTCCAGGGAATGGAATAATTTGGGTAATTCATTTACTCCTTCTAAACGTTTTAAGCAATTATATCCTGTACCATCTGACAGATTAGAATTTTGGTCAAAAACGTGGTTTAGAAAGGAGCGCCAAATCTTGGCAAGGTCTGGTACGGTATAGGTGTGAAAATATGGTATTCTGTCTGAAAAATTGTATAGCGCTATAGCTCAGCTACAATTATGGTAGTTGTGCTGTATAGATGTGTAGGTTTTGATATCTAGATATAAGATCTAAGAGTAGCACAGTTGATACATAAAAGCATTTAATACATATTAAACATATAAAACAAGGGTGTCGTTTAAAATATATTTTAACAGAACGGCAAGAAATGATGTGTAAAAACACATAAACACATAAATATCTATAAAAACACGCGTGTTTTGCTTTTTAGCTGTATGTATAATGTCTCATAAAGTTCGTCTCATATATGGTTATGTTGGCATAAATCTGAAAATAATAAACAATAAAAAATATTAAAAAACAATGAAAAGTCAATAATGTCCAATAATCCCTTCTCAAAGTTAAGAGATATATAAAAAAGGTTAAGTAGTGTCCAAAAATCCCTTCTCAAAATTAAGAGATATAAGTAGATTTTCACATGTGTATCCAAAAAATAAACTGTCCAAATTTAAGTGTTGTCCAAAAACGTGGTATGAATGAATAGTGCAAATCCAGCAGATTCAAAAGTTCTATTAAAAAAGCTTTGTAAAAAACATTTCAAAGAAACATTTAAAAAACATCAAAATGAAGGTAGAAAAAAAGTTCTATCAAAATATGGTGACAAAGAATGATCCGTGAAGTCAATCCAAAATAGTGATAAAAATAAGTCCAAAAAAGATGTAAAATATCCTAAAGATAAAAAACAAAAAATAAATGATTAGTATGTGCACAAACTAGTGAGAGTGATCCCAAAAAAGGGGCTTATGTGGAGGGGTTATGTTTCCATGTAGAAAAATTATAAAAAGAAAAGATAAAAAATAAAAATAAGCAAAAATACAAAAATATAAATAAAAATAATCCTAGGGAATCTTCAAACCCTGAAAATAAAAGATAATAACAATAGTGTAATACTGTATTATAATTCAACAATCAAGGAATAAATAGCTCACCATAGCTCTGTCAACGCGTTTCGGCCCACAAGAGAGGCCTTTATCAAGGCTTGATAAAGGCCTCTCTTGTGGGCCGAAACGCGTTGACAGAGCTATGGTGAGCTATTTATTCCTTGATTGTTGAATTATAATACAGTATTACACTATTGTTATTATCTTTTATTTTCAGGGTTTGAAGATTCCCTAGGATTATTTTTATTTATATTTTTGTATTTTTGCTTATTTTTATTTTTTATCTTTTCTTTTTATAATTTTTCTACATGGAAACATAACCCCTCCACATAAGCCCCTTTTTTGGGATCACTCTCACTAGTTTGTGCACATACTAATCATTTATTTTTTGTTTTTTATCTTTTGGATATTTTACATCTTTTTTGGACTTATTTTTATCACTATTTTGGATTGACTTCACGGATCATTCTTTGTCACCATATTTTGATAGAACTTTTTTTCTACCTTCATTTTGATGTTTTTTAAATGTTTCTTTGAAATGTTTTTTACAAAGCTTTTTTAATAGAACTTTTGAATCTGCTGGATTTGCACTATTCATTCATACCACGTTTTTGGACAACACTTAAATTTGGACAGTTTATTTTTTGGATACACATGTGAAAATCTACTTATATCTCTTAATTTTGAGAAGGGATTTTTGGACACTACTTAACCTTTTTTATATATCTCTTAACTTTGAGAAGGGATTATTGGACATTATTGACTTTTCATTGTTTTTTAATATTTTTTATTGTTTATTATTTTCAGATTTATGCCAACATAACCATATATGAGACGAACTTTATGAGACATTATACATACAGCTAAAAAGCAAAACACGCGTGTTTTTATAGATATTTATGTGTTTATGTGTTTTTACACATCATTTCTTGCCGTTCTGTTAAAATATATTTTAAACGACACCCTTGTTTTATATGTTTAATATGTATTAAATGCTTTTATGTATCAACTGTGCTACTCTTAGATCTTATATCTAGATATCAAAACCTACACATCTATACAGCACAACTACCATAATTGTAGCTGAGCTATAGCGCTATACAATTTTTCAGACAGAATACCATATTTTCACACCTATACCGTACCAGACCTCGCCAAGATTTGGCGCTCCTTTCTAAACCACGTTTTTGACACATATTTTCTAAAAGTGGGCACCTGGGGACCCACTATAGACAGGAGCTATAGGTCCACACTTTCAGCGCTGTAAGAAAACATTGAATCTATCAGATTAGAATTTTGGGACAAAATCCCTAAAGTTGATGGGGCTGTCTCTACTCTTGCTAAACGTACTACTATTCCTACGGCAGATAGTACTTCCTTTAAGGATCCTTTAGATAGGAAGATTGAATCCTTTCTAAGAAAAGCTTACTTATGTTCAGGTAATCTTCTTAGACCTGCTATATCTTTAGCGGATGTTGCTGCAGCTTCAACTTTTTTGTTAGAAGCTTTAGCGCAACAAGTAACAGATCATAATTCTCATAGCATTGTTAACTTTCTTCAACATGCTAATAACTTTATTTGTGATGCCATCTTTGATATCATTAGAGTTGATGTCAGGTATATGTCTCTAGCTATTTTAGCTAGAAGAGCTTCATGGCTTAAAACTTGGAATGCTGATATGTCTAAGTCAACTTTGCTTTCCCTTTCTTTCCAGGGTAATAAATTATTTGGTTCTCAGTTGGATTCTATTATCTCAACTGTTACTGGAGGGAAAGGAACTTTTTTACCACAGGATAAAAAATCTAAAGGTACATTTAGGTCTAATAATCGTTTTCGTTCCTTTCGTCACAATAAGGAACAAAAGCCTGATCCTTCACCCACAGGAGCGGTATCAGTTTGGAAACCATCTCCAGTCTGGAATAAATCCAAGCCTTTTAGAAAACCAAAGCCAGCTCCCAAGTCCACATGAAGGTGCGGCCCTCATTCCAGCCCAGCTGGTAGGGGGCAGATTACGATTTTTCAAAGAAATTTGGATCAATTCAATTCACAATCTTTGGATTCAAAACATTGTTTCAGAAGGGTACAGAATTGGCTTCAAGATAAGGCCTTCTGCAAAGAGATTTTTTCTTTCCCGTGTCCCAGTAAACCCAGCGAAGGCTCAAGCATTTCTGAAATGTGTTTCAGATCTAGAGTTGGCTGGAGTAATTATGCCAGTTCCAGTTCTGGAACAGGGGCTGGGGTTTTATTCAAATCTCTTCATTGTACCAAAGAAGGAGAATTCCTTCAGACCAGTTCTGGATCTAAAAATATTGAATCGTTATGTAAGGATACCAACATTCAAAATGGTAACTATAAGGACTATCCTGCCTTTTGTTCAGCAAGGGCATTATATGTCCACAATAGATTTACAGGATGCATATCTGCATATTCCGATTCATCCAGATCACTATCAGTTTCTGAGATTCTCTTTCCTAGACAAGCATTACCAGTTTGTGGCTCTGCCATTTGGCCTAGCAACAGCTCCAAGAATTTTTACAAAGGTTCTCGGTGCCCTTCTGTCTGTAATCAGAGAACAGGGTATTGTGGTATTTCCTTATTTGGACGATATCTTGGTACTTGCTCAGTCTTCACATTTAGCAGAATCTCATATGAATCGACTTGTGTTGTTTCTTCAAGATCATGGTTGGAGGATCAATTTACCGAAAAGTTCATTGATTCCTCAGACAAGGGTAACCTTTTTAGGTTTCCAGATAGATTCAGCGTCCATGACTCTGTCTCTTACAGACAAGAGACGTCTAAAATTGAAGGTTTCGACAGGCTGAGATCAATCACAATCATTCCCTTCGGTAGTCTTATGCATGGAAATTCTAGGTCTTATGACTGCTGCATTGGACGCGATCCCCTTTGCTCGTTTTCACATGCGACCTCTTCAGCTCTGTATGCTGAACCAGTGGTGCAGGGATTACACAAAGATATCTCAATTAATATCTTTAAAACCGATTGTACGACACTCTCTGACGTGGTGGACAGATCACCATCGTTTAGTTCAGGGGGCTTCTTTTGTTCTTCCGACCTGGACTGTAATTTCAACAGATGCAAGTCTGACAGGTTGGGGAGCTGTTTGGGGGTCTCTGACAGCACAAGGGGTTTGGGAATCTCAGGATGTGAGATTACCAATCAATACTTTGGAACTCTGTGCAATTTTCAGAGCTCTTCAGTCATGGCCTCTTCTAAAGAGAGAATCGTTCATTTGTTTTCAGACAGACAATGTCACAACTGTGGCATACATCAATCATCAAGGAGGGACTCGCAGTCCTCTGGCTATGAAAGAAGTATCTCGAATACTGGTATGGGCGGAATCCAGCTCCTGTCTAGTTTCTGCGGTTCATATCCCAGGTATAGACAATTGGGAAGCGGATTATCTCAGTCGCCAAACGTTACATCCGGGCGAATGGTCTCTTCACCCAGAGGTATTTCTTCAGATTGTTCAAATGTGGGGACTTCCAGAAATAGATCTGATGTTCTCATCTAAACAAGAAACTTCCCAGGTATCTGTCCAGATCCAGGGATCCTCAAGCGGAAACAGTGGATGCATTGTCACTTCCTTGGAAGTATCATCCTGCCAATATCTTTCCGCCTCTAGTTCTTCCAAGAGTAATCTCCAAGATTCTGAAGGAATGCTCGTTTGTTCTGCTGGTGGCTCCAGCATGGCCTCACAGGTTTTGGTATGCGGATCTTGTCCGGATCGCCTCTTGCCAACCGTGGACTCTTCCGTTAAGACCAGACCTTCTGTCGCAAGGTCCTTTTTTCCATCAGGATCTCAAATCCTTAAATTTAAAGGTATGGAGATTGAACGCTTGATTCTTAGTCAAAGAGGTTTCTCTGACTCTGTGATTAATACTATGTTACAGGCTCGTAAATCTGTATCTAGGAAGATATATTATAGAGTCTGGAAGACTTACATTTCTTGGTGTCTTTCTCATCATTTTTCCTGGCATTCTTTTAGAATTCCGAGAATTTTACAGTTTCTTCAGGATGGTTTGGATAAAGGTTTGTCTGCAAGTTCCTTGAAAGGACAAATCTCTGCTCTTTCTGTTCTTTTTCACAGAAAGATTGCTAATCTTCCTGATATTCATTGTTTTGTACAAGCTTTGGTTCGTATAAAACCTGTCATTAAGTCAATTTCTCCTCCTTGGAGTTTGAATTTGGTTCTGGGGGCTCTTCAAGCTCCTCCGTTTGAACCTATGCATTCATTGGACATTAAATTACTTTCTTGGAAAGTTTTGTTTCTTTTGGCCATCTCTTCTGCTAGAAGAGTTTCTGAATTATCTGCTCCTTCTTGTTAGTCTACTTTTCTGATTTTTCATCAGGATAAGACGGTGTTGCGAACTTCTTTTAAATTTTTACCTAAGGTTGTGAATTCTAACATTAGTAGAGAAATTGTGGTTCCTTCATTATGTCCTAATCCTAAGAATTCTAAGGAGAGATCATTGCATTCTTTGGATGTAGTTAGAGCTTTGAAATATTATGTTGAAGCTACTAAGAATTTCTGAAAGACTTCTAGTCTATTTGTTATCTTTTCTGGTTCTAGGAAAGGTCAGAAGGCCTCTGCCATTTCTTTGGCGTCTTGGTTGAAATCTTTAATTCATCATGCTTATGTCGAGTCGGGTAAAACTCTGCCTCAAAGGATTACAGCTCATTCTACTAGGTCAGTTTCTACTTCCTGGGCGTTCAGGAATGAAGCTTCGGTTGATCAGATTTGCAAAGCAGCAACTTGGTCTTCTTTGCATACTTTTACTAAATTCTACCATTTTGATGTGTTTTCTTCTTCTGAAGCAGTTTTTGGTAGAAAAGTACTTCAGGCAGCTGTTTCAGTTTGATTCTTCTGCTTATAGTTTTTTTCATTATAAGATTTAAACTTTATTTTGGGTGTGGATTATTTTCAGCGGAATTGGCTGTCTTTATTTTTTCCCTCCCTCTCTAGTGACTTGCGTGGAAGATCCACATCTTGGGTAGTCATTATCCCATACGTCACTAGCTCATGGACTCTTGCTAATTACATGAAAGAAAACATAATTTATGTAAGAACTTACCTGATAAATTCATTTCTTTCATATTAGCAAGAGTCCATGAGGCCCACCCTTTTTATGGTGGTTATGATTTTTTTGTATAAAGCACAATTATTCCAATTCCTTATTTTTTATGCTTTCGCACTTTTTTCTTATCACCCCACTTCTTGGCTATGTGTTAAACTGATTTGTGGGTGTGGTGAGGGGTGTATTTATAGGCATTTTGAGGTTTGGGAAACTTTGCCCCTCCTGGTAGGAATGTATATCCCATACGTCACTAGCTCATGGACTCTTGCTAATATGAAATAAATGAATTTATAAGGTAAGTTCTTACATAAATTATGTTTTTGCCTAGGCAGTCCATGCAGCTTCATGTGGGGAGTCAAGAGGCATCATAAAAGACTCCAGAGAGGCTTATTTCCTACTAAAATAATCCCTAATGAAGGTAAAGGCTACAGTGGAAGCTGTGGCTAGTACTGTAGTGTGTTAATTGGTTAATAACTGTTATTAGCTCCGGTTTGGGCATTAAGGGGTTAATTGATCTGAAAATTTGTGTGCAATCATTTCAAAGCATTAAGACTATGTGGTGAAAATTTCATTAAAATCGGATGTTTATTTCATGGTTTTTTGATGTTTCAGTAATAAAGTGTGCTCTTTTATTATTTAAAGAGACAGTAACGTTTTTGTCAAAAATAATTTTTATTGCATTGTAGTTCTGTTTAAGTCTGTCAGACATGTCTGTATCTTCAGATAGCCTATGTTCTGTATGTCCAAAGGCCAAGGTGGTTCCCCCATTAAATTTATGTGTGAAGTGTGCCATAGCGTCGAAACAGCTTAAGGACAGTACAATCACACTTAAAAATATAGCCCAAGATGATTCTTTAGCTGAAGGTAGTGAAGATAGCTTGCTTTCCTCTCCTTCTGTGTCAACACCAGCTATGCCCACGCAGGCGATGCCCAGTACATCTAGCGCACCAATTGGATAAAAAAATGCTAATTGTTGCATAGTAATCGCAAACTGCCAGCTTTTCCTAGGAAAGCGTGATTGCTCAGTTTTAAACACAGACAATGAGCAAGCAGACGCAGAGGATAATTTATCTTTAGTGCCCTCACATCAGTCTGACTTGGCGGTGAGGGAGGGCCTGTCTGAGGGAGAAATTTCTGACAGGAAAAGTTTCTCAGCAGGCAGAGCCTGATACCATAACATTTAAATTTTAAGCTTGAACACCTCCGCGCCCTACTTAAGGAGGCCCTAGCTGCACTTGATGATTATGATCCTTTGGTGATCCCAGAAAAATTGTGTAAAATGGACAAATTCCTAGAGGTCCCAGTACACACTGATGCGTTTCCGATACCTAAGATGGCAGATATCGTGTCTAAGGAGTGGGAGAAGCCAGGTGTACCTTTTGTTCCCCCTCCTATATTTTAGAAAATGTTCCCAATTGTTGACCCTAGAAGGGACGCGTGGCAGACGGTCCCCAAGGTAGAGGGGGCAGTTTCAATGCTAGCTAAGCGCACGACTATACCAATAGAAGACAGTTGCGCTTTCGAAGATTAAAAAAATTATAAGGTTTACTTAAGAGAATATTTGTTCTACAAGGTTTCCTTCTTCGACCAATTTCCTGCATTATTCCTGTAACTACTGCAGCGGCTTTTTAGTTTGAGAAACTGGAAAACTCGCTCCAGAAGGAGACTTCTTATGTCGAAGTCATGGATAGATTTCACGCCCTAAAGCTGGCTAATTCTTTCATCACAGATGCAGCTTTGCAAGTAGCTAAACTAGCGGCGAAAAATTCTGGTTCTGCCATCGTGGCGCGCAGAGCGCTTTGGCTAAAATCATGGTCGGCTGATGTCGTCCAAAACAAAATTGCTTAATATTCCTTTCAAGGGTAAGACCCTATTCGGGCCAGAGTTGAAAGAGATTATTTCAGATATCACTGGGAAAGGGCCATGCCCTTCCACATGGTAGAGCCTTCTAGGCTAAAAACAAGGCCAATTTTCGTTCCTTTCGCAACTTCAGGAACGGACCTGCTTCAACCTCTACAGCTACTAAGCAAGAGGGTAACTCTTCCAGCCCAAGCCAACATGGAAACCTTTGCAGGGCTGGAACAAGGGTAAACAGGCCAAGAAGCCTGCTGCTGCTACCAAGACAGCATGAAAGGGTAGCCCTCGATCCGGGACCGGATCTAGTAGGGGGCAGACTTTCTCTCTTGCTCAGGCTTGGGCAAGAGATGTTCCGGACCCCTTGGCACTAGAAATTGTCTCTCAGGGGTACCTTCTAGAGTTCAAAGACCTTTCCCCAAGGGGAAGGTTCCACATGTCTCCCTTATCTTTAGACAGATAAGGAGACAGGCATTCTTACTTTGCGTAGAAGACCTTTTAAAAATGGGAGTGATACACCCAGTTCCGACAGAAGAGCAAGGACTGTTTTTACTCAAACCTGTTTGTAGTTCCCAAAAAAGAAGGAACTTTCAGGCCAATTCTGGACTTAAAAATTCTAGACAAATTCAAAATGGAATCCATTCGGACAATTTTACGAATGTTCCAGGAGGGTCAATATATGACTACCGTGGACTTAAAGGATGCGTATCTGCATGTTCCTATTCACAAAGATCACCTTCAGTTCCTGAGGTTCGCCTTTCTGGACAAGCATTATCAGTTTGTGGCTCTTCCTTTCGGATTGGCCACTGCTCCCAGAATTTTCACAAGGGTGCTAGGGTCCCTTCTAGTGGTGCTAAGACATTGTCCTAGCCTTTCTAAGGTTTCACGGGGGGAAGGTGAACATAGAAAACAATTCTCTGTCCCCGTTCACAAGGATTCCCTTCCTGGGAACAATAATAGACTCAGTAGAAATGAAGATCTTTCTGACAGAGGTCAGGAAGTTAAAACTTCTTAACACTTGTCGAGTTCTTCAGTCCATTCCTCAACCCTCCATAGCTCAATGCATGGAGGTAATAGGACTCATGGTCGCAGCAATGGACGTGGTTCCATTTGCTCAAATTCTTTTAAGACCATTGCAAATGTGCATGCTCAAACAGTGGAATGGGGATTATGCAGATTTGTCTCTCCAGATTCAAATGGACCAGAAAACCAGACACTCACTCCTCTGGTGGTTTTCTCTGGATCACCTGTCTCGGGGAATGAGTTTCCGCAGACCGGAGTGGATCATTGTCACGACCGACGCCAGCCTCCTAGGCTGGGGCGCGGTCTGGGAGTCCCTGAAGGCTCAGGGTCTATGGTCTCGGGAAGATTCTCTTCTCCCGATAAACATTTTGGAATTGAGAGCGATATTCAATGCGCTCCAGGCATGGCCTCAACTAGCGGAGACCAAATTCAAGATTTCAGTCGGGGGGGGAACAAAGAGTTCCCTGGCGATGAGGGAAGTATCCAAATTCATCAAATGGGCAGAGGATCATTCCTGCCATCTATCAGCAATTCACATCCCAGGAGTGGACAACTGGGAAGCGGATTATCTGAGTCGTCAGACTTTCCATCCGGGGGAGTGGGAACTCCACCCGGAGGTTTTTGCCCAGTTAGCTCAACTATGGGGCATTCCAGATCTGGATCTGATGGAGTCACGTCAGAACTCCAAAGTTCCATGTTACGGGTCCAGATCCAGGGATCCCAAGGCGACATTGGTAGATACCTTAGTAGCGCCTTGGTCGTTCAATCTAGCTTATGTCTTTCCACCGTTCCCCTTCTCCCCCGGCTAGTAATCGAACAGGAGAAGGCTTCGGTAATTCTGATAGCTCCTGCGTGACAAGCAGGACTTGGTATGCAGACATGGTGAATATGTCATCGGTTCCAGCATGGAACCTGCCTTTGAGGCAGGACCTTCTAATTCAAGGTCCATTCGAACAGGGTTGTCGGAATCAGTTATAGATACCCTGATCCAGGCTAGAAAGCCTGTCACCAGGAAAATTTACCATAAGATATGGTGGAAATATCTTTGTTGGTGCGAATCCAAGGGTTACTTATGGAGTAAGATTAGGATTCCAAGGATTCTATCTTTTCTCCAAGAAGGATTGGAGAAAGGTTTGTTAGCTAGTTCCTTAAAAGGACAGATATCTGCTCTGTCTTTTTGTTACACAAGCGTCTGGCAGCAATGCCAGATGTTCAGGCGTTTGTACAGGCTTTAGTTAGAATCAAGCCTGTCTATAGACTTGTGGCTCCTCCATGAAGTCTAAATTTAGTTCTTTCAGGTTCTTCAAGGGGTTCCGTTTGAACCCCTACATTCCATAGATATCAAGTTACTATCTTGGAAAGTTTTGTTTTTGATAGCTATTTCTTCTGCTAGAAGAGTTTCTGAATTTGTCTGCTTTGCAGTGTAATTCATCTTACCTGGTGTTCCATACAGATAAGGTCGTTTTACGTACCAAACCTGTTTTTCTTCCAAAAGTGGTTTCCAATAAGTATATTAACCAGGAAATAATTGTTCCTTCTCTGTGTCCTAATCCAGTTTCTAACAAGGAATGTCTGTTGCACAATCTTGATGTGTTTCGTGCCTTAAAGTATTATCTAAAAGCAACTAAAAACTTCAGACAAACATCATCCTTGTTTGTCGTCTATTCTGGCAAGAGGAGAGTTTTAAAAGGCGACTGCGACCTCTCTGTCTTTCTGGCTGAAAAGCATCATCCGGTTGGCTTATGAGACTGCTGGAGGGCAGCCTCCTGAACGAATTACAGCTCACTCTACTAGAGCTCTGGCTTCCACATGGGCTTTCAGGAACGAGGTTTCTGTTGAACAGATCTGTAAGGCAACAACGTGGTCTTCTCTGCATACATTTGCTAAATTTTACAAATTCGATACTTATGCTTCATCGGAGGCTATTTTTGGGAGAAAGGTTTTACAAGCAGTGGTGCCTTCCGTTTAGGTTACCTGACTTGTTCCCTCCCTTCAACCGTGTCCTAAAGCTTTGGTATTGGTTCCCACAAGTAAGGATGAAGCCGTGGACCGGATACACCAATGTAGGAGAAAACAGAATTTATGTTTACCTGATAAATTTCTTTCTCCTACAGTGTATCCGGTCCACGGCCCACCCTGGCATTTAGTCAGGTTTAAATTTTTATTTTTGTACACTACAGTCGCCACTGCACCCTATGGTTTTCCTTTTTCTCCTAACCGTCGGTCGAATGACTGGGGGGCGGAGCCAGAGGGGGAGCTATATGGACAGCTCTGCTGTGTGCTCTCTTTGCCACTTCCTGTAGGGAATGAGAATATCCCACAAGTAAGGATGAAGCCGTGGACCGGATACACCGTAGGAGAAAGAAATTTATCAGGTAAACATAAATTCTGTTTTTTATTACTTAAGACAACTCAGCTATGGTTGGGCACTTTATGCATTTATATAATGTTCTAAATATATGTATTGTACTTATATTTGCCTTGAGTCAGGTTCATGAATTTCCTTCTGCAGACTGTCAGTTTCATATTTGGGGAATATAAGCATTTTCTCCAACATAGGTGTGTCCGGTCCACGGCGTCATCCTTACTTGTGGGATATTCTCTTCCCCAACAGGAAATGGCAAAGAGCCCAGCAAAGCTGGTCACATGATCCCTCCTAGGCTCCGCCTACCCCAGTCATTCTCTTTGCCGTTGTACAGGCAACATCTCCACGGAGATGGCTTAGAGTTTTTTAGTGTTTAACTGTAGTTTTTCATTATTCAATCAAGAGTTTGTTATTTTCAAATAGTGCTGGTACGTACTATTTACTCAGAAACAGAAAAGAGATGAAGAATTCTGTTTGTATGAGGAAAATGATTTTAGCAACCGTAACTAAAATCCATGGCTGTTCCACACAGGACTGTTGAGAGCAATTAACTTCAGTTGGGGGAACAGTTTGCAGTCCCTTGCTGCTTGAGGTATGACACATTCTAACAAGACGATGTAATGCTGGAAGCTGTCATTTTCCCTATGGGATCCGGTAAGCCATGTTTATTACGATTGTAAATAAGGGCTTCACAAGGGCTTATTTAAACTGTAGACTTTTTCTGGGCTAAATCGATTGATTATTAACACATATTTAGCCTTGAGGAATCATTTTATCTGGGTATTTTGATATAATAATATCGGCAGGCACTGTTTTAGACACCTTATTCTTTAGGGGCTTTCCCAAAGCATAGGCAGAGTCTCATTTTCGCGCCGGTGTTGCGCACTTGTTTTTGAGAGGCATGGCATGCAGTCGCATGTGAGAGGAGCTCTGATACTTATAAAAGACATCTGAAGGCGTCATTTGGTATCGTATTCCCCTTTGGGTTTGGTTGGGTCTCAGCAAAGCAGATACCAGGGACTGTAAAGGGGTTTAAAGCTTAAAACGGCTCCGGTTCCGTTATTTTAAGGGTTAAAGCTTCCAAAATTGGTGTGCAATATTTTCAAGGCTTTAAGACGCTGTGGTGAAAATTTGGTGAATTTTGAACAATTCCTTCATGTTTTTTCGCAATTGCAGTAATAAAGTGTGTTCAGTTTAAAATTTAAAGTGACAGTAACGGTTTTATTTTAAAACGTTTTTTGTACTTTCTGATCAAGTTTATGCCTGTTTAACATGTCTGAACTACCAGATAGACTGTGTTCTGAATGTGGGGAAGCCAGAATTCCTATTCATTTAAATAAATGTGATTTATGTGATAATGACAATGATGCCCAAGATGATTCCTCAAGTGAGGGGAGTAAGCATGGTACTGCATCATTCCCTCCTTCGTCTACACGAGTCTTGCCCACTCAGGAGGCCCCTAGTACATCTAGCGCGCCAATACTCCTTACTATGCAACAATTAACGGCTGTAATGGATAATTCTGTCAAAAACATTTTAGCCAAAATGAACCCTTGTCAGCGTAAGCGTGGCTGCTCTGTTTTAGTTACTGAAGAGCATGACGACGCTGATATTAATATCTCTGAAGGGCCCCTAACCCAATCTGAGGGGGCCAGGGAGGTTTTGTCTGAGGGAGAAATTACTGATTTAGGGAACATTTCTCAGCAGGCTGAATCTGATGTGATTACATTTAAATTTAAATTGGAACATCTCCGCATTTTGCTTAAGGAGGTATTATCCACTCTGGATGATTGTGAAAATTTAGTCATCCCAGAGAAACTATGTAAAATGGACAAGTTCCTAGAGGTGCCGGGGCTCCCAGAAGCTTTTCCTATACCCAAGCGGGTGGCGGACATTGTTAATAAAGAATGGGAAAGGCCCGGTATTCCTTTCGTCCCTCCCCCCATATTTAAAAAATTGTTTCCTATGGTCGACCCCAGAAAGGACTTATGGCAGTCAGTCCCCAAGGTCGAGGGAGCGGTTTCTACTTTAAACAAACGCACCACTATTCCCATAGAGGATAGTTGTGCTTTCAAAGATCCTATGGATAAAAAATTAGAAGGTTTGCTTAAAAAGATGTTTGTTCAGCAGGGTTACCTTCTACAACCCATTTCATGCATTGTCCCTGTCACTACTGCCGCATATTTCTGGTTTGATGAACTGCTTAAGGTGCTCGATAGTGACTCTCCTCCTTATGAGGAGATTATGGACAGAATCAATGCTCTCAAATTGGCTAATTCTTTCACTCTAGACGCCTCTTTGCAATTGGCTAAGTTAGCGGCTAAGAACTCTGGGTTTGCTATTGTGGCGCGCAGAGCGCTTTGGTTGAAATCTTGGTCGGCTGATGCGTCTTCCAAGAACAAGCTACTAAACATTCCTTTCAAGGGGAAAACGTTGTTTGGTCCTGACTTGAAAGAGATTATCTCTGATATCACTGGGGGTAAGGGCCACGCCCTTCCTCAGGATCGGCCTTTCAAGGCAAAAAATAGACCTAATTTTCGTCCCTTTCGTAAAAACGGACCAGCCCAAGGTACTACGTCCTCTAAGCAAGAGGGTAATACTTCTCAGGCCAAGCCAGCTTGGAGACCAATGCAAGGCTGGAACAAGGGAAAGCAGGCCAAGAAACCTGCCACTGCTACCAAGACAGCATGAAATATTGGCCCCCGATCCGGGACCGGATCTGGTGGGGGGCAGACTCTCTCTCTTCGCTCAGGCTTGGGCAAGAGATGTTCTGGATCCTTGGGCGCTAGAAATAGTCTCCCAGGGTTATCTTCTGGAATTCAAGGGACTTCCCCCAAGGGGGAGGTTCCACAGGTTGCAGTTGTCTTCAGACCACATAAAAAGACAGGCGTTCTTACATTGTGTAGAAGACCTGTTAAAAATGGGAGTGATTCATCCTGTTCCATTAAGAGAACAAGGGATGGGGTTCTACTCCAATCTGTTCATAGTTCCCAAAAAAGAGGGAACGTTCAGACCAATCCTAGATCTCAAGATCTTAAACAAATTTCTCAAGGTCCCATCGTTCAAGATGGAAACCATTCGAACTATCCTTCCTTCCATCCAGGAAGGTCAATTCATGACCACGGTGGATTTAAAGGATGCGTATCTACATATTCCTATCCACAAGGAACATCATCGGTTCCTAAGGTTTGCATTCCTGGACAAACATTACCAGTTCGTGGCGCTTCCTTTCGGATTAGCCACTGCTCCAAGGATTTTCACAAAGGTACTAGGGTCCCTTCTAGCGGTGCTAAGACCAAGGGGCATTGCAGTAGTACCTTACCTGGACGACATTCTGATTCAAGCGTCGTCCCTTCCTCAAGCAAAGGCTCACACGGACATTGTCCTGGCCTTTCTCAGATCTCACGGCTGGAAAGTGAACGTGGAAAAGAGTTCTCTATCCCCGTCAACAAGGGTTCCCTTCTTGGGAACAATTATAGACTCCTTAGAAATGAGGATCTTTCTAACAGAGGCCAGAAAAACAAAGCTTCTGGACTCTTGTCGGATACTTCATTCCGTTCCTCTTCCTTCCATAGCTCAGTGCATGGAAGTGATCGGGTTGATGGTGGCGGCGATGGACATAGTTCCTTTTGCGCGCATTCATCTAAGACCATTACAACTGTGCATGCTCAGTCAGTGGAATGGGGACTATACAGACTTGTCTCCGAAGATACAAGTAAATCAGAGAACCAGAGACTCACTCCGTTGGTGGCTGTCCCTGGACAATCTGTCTCAAGGGATGATGTTCCACAGACCAGAGTGGGTCATTGTCACGACCGACGCCAGTCTGATAGGCTGGGGCGCGGTCTGGGGATCCCTGAAAGCTCAGGGTCTTTGGTCTCGGGAAGAATCTCTTCTACCGATAAATATTCTGGAACTGAGAGCGATATTCAATGCTCTCCAGGCCTGGCCCCAGCTTGCGAGGACCAGGTTCATACGGTTTCAATCAGACAACATGACGACTGTTGCGTACATCAACCATCAGGGGGGAACAAGGAGTTCCCTAGCGATGGAAGAAGTAACCAAAATTATTCTTTGGGCGGAGTCTCACTCCTGCCACCTGTCTGCTATCCACATCCCAGGAGTGGAAAATTGGGAAGCGGATTTTCTGAGTCGGCAGACATTGCATCCGGGGGAGTGGGAACTCCATCCGGAAATCTTTGCCCAAGTCACTCACCTGTGGGGCATTCCAGACATGGATCTGATGGCCTCTCGTCAGAACTTCAAAGTTCCTTGCTACGGGGCCAGATCCAGGGATCCCAAGGCGGCTCTAGTGGATGCACTAGTAGCACCTTGGACCTTCAAACTAGCTTATGTGTTCCCGCCATTTCCTCTCATCCCCAGGCTGATAGCCAGGATCAAGCAGGAGAGGGCGTCGGTGATCTTGATAGCTCCTGCGTGGCCACGCAGGACTTGGTATGCAGATCTGGTGAATATGTCATCGGCTCCACCTTGGAAGCTACCTTTGAGACGAGACCTTCTTGTTCAGGGTCCGTTCGAACATCCGAATCTGGTTTCACTCCAGCTGACTGCTTGGAGATTGAACGCTTGATTTTATCGAAGCGAGGATTCTCAGATTCTGTTATCGATACTCTTGTTCAGGCCAGAAAGCCTGTGACTAGAAAGATTTACCACAAAATTTGGAAAAAATATATCTGTTGGTGTGAATCTAAAGGATTCCCTTGGGACAAGGTTAAGATTCCTAGGATTCTATCCTTCCTTCAAGAAGGATTGGAAAAAGGATTATCTGCAAGTTCCCTGAAGGGACAGATTTCTGCCTTGTCGGTATTACTTCACAAAAAGCTGGCAGCTGTGCCAGATGTTCAAGCCTTTGTTCAGGCTCTGGTTAGAATCAAGCCTGTTTACAAACCTTTGACTCCTCCTTGGAGTCTCAATTTAGTTCTTTCAGTTCTTCAGGGGGTTCCGTTTGAACCCTTACATTCCGTTGATATTAAGTTATTATCTTGGAAAGTTTTGTTTTTGGTTGCGATTTCTTCTGCTAGAAGAGTCTCAGAATTATCTGCTCTGCAGTGTTCTCCTCCTTATCTGGTGTTCCATGCAGATAAGGTGGTTTTACGTACTAAACCTGGTTTTCTTCCAAAAGTTGTTTCTAACAAAAACATTAACCAGGAGATTATCGTACCTTCTCTGTGTCCAAAACCAGTTTCAAAGAAGGAACGTTTGTTGCACAATTTGGATGTTGTTCGCGCTCTGAAATTCTATTTAGATGCTACAAAGGATTTTAGACAAACATCTTCCTTGTTTGTTGTTTATTCAGGTAAAAGGAGAGGTCAAAAAGCAACTTCTACCTCTCTCTCCTTTTGGATTAAAAGCATCATCAGATTGGCTTACGAGACTGCCGGACGGCAGCCTCCCGAAAGAATCACAGCTCATTCCACTAGGGCTGTGGCTTCCACATGGGCCTTCAAGAACGAGGCTTCTGTTGATCAGATATGTAGGGCAGCGACTTGGTCTTCACTGCACACTTTTACCAAATTTTACAAGTTTGATACTTTTGCTTCTTCTGAGGCTATTTTTGGGAGAAAGGTTTTGCAAGCCGTGGTGCCTTCCATTTAGGTGACCTGATTTGCTCCCTCCCTTCATCCGTGTCCTAAAGCTTTGGTATTGGTTCCCACAAGTAAGGATGACGCCGTGGACCGGACACACCTATGTTGGAGAAAACAGAATTTATGTTTACCTGATAAATTTCTTTCTCCAACGGTGTGTCCGGTCCACGGCCCGCCCTGGTTTTTTTTTAATCAGGTCTGATATTTTATTTTCTTTAACTACAGTCACCACGGTACCATATGGTTTCTCCTATGCAAATATTCCTCCTTAACGTCGGTCGAATGACTGGGGTAGGCGGAGCCTAGGAGGGATCATGTGACCAGCTTTGCTGGGCTCTTTGCCATTTCCTGTTGGGGAAGAGAATATCCCACAAGTAAGGATGACGCCGTGGACCGGACACACCGTTGGAGAAAGAAATTTATCAGGTAAACATAAATTCTGTTTTTTTTTAAAGAAATTTATTTCTTACCTGGGGTTTAGTCTTTTTTTCAATTGACTACTTCTTGCAAATTGCGGGTGGTATTAGGCCCGCTGGTGCGTCAAATGCTAAACTTTGTGTCATTCTTAGCGCGAAAACATTTTTGGCGCGAAAATATAAGTCTGACGCAACTTTGTCATTTCCGGCGTCATACTTGACGCCGAGACCTTTCACAAGGCTGCGTCATTATTGACGCGAGTGTGTCATTTCCGGTTATTTTTGGTGCCAAAAAAGTTTGTTACGTTGTGCATCATACTTGGCACCAAACTTTCATTATTTCAATACCCCATGAATGTTTGCCTCCTGCTTTTTTCTCTATCAGAGGGCTATGCTACTTG
Organism: Bombina bombina; assembly: GCF_027579735.1. Lineage (NCBI taxonomy): Eukaryota > Metazoa > Chordata > Amphibia > Anura > Bombinatoridae > Bombina > Bombina bombina. The sequence continues at coordinate 219,987,734 of NC_069504.1, read as the reverse complement.
CATTTTTTCCCATTCCTTAAACTGTCATATAAGGAAATAGATAATTTTGCTTTATATGTTTTTTCTCTTACATTGAGCAAGATGTCCCAATCCGATCCTGTCTCAGAAGTTTCTGCTGGAACATTGCTGCCTGACATCGGTTCTACCAAAGCTAAGTGCATTTGTTGTAAAATTGTAGAAATTATTTCGCCGAATGTCATTTGTAATAGTTGTCATGATAATCTTTTACTTGCAGATAGTGTATCCATCAGTAATAGTACATTGCCAGTTGCAGTTCCTTCAACTTCTAATGTGCATGATATACCTGTAAATTTTAAAGAATTTGTTTCTGATTCTATCCTGAAGGCTTTGTCTGCATTTCCACCTTCTAATAAACGTAAAAGGGCTTTTAAAACTTCTCATTTAGTTGATGAAATTTCAAATGACCAACAACATAATAATTTATCCTCTTCTGATGAGGATCTATCTGATACAGAAGATCCTTCCTCAGACATTGACACTGACAAATCTACTTATTTATTTGAAATAGAGTATATGCGCTCTTTATTAAAAGAAGTGTTAATTACTTTGGATATTGAGGTAACCTGTCCTATTGACGTTCAGTCTAATAAACGTTTAAATGCTGTTTTTAAACCTCCTGTGGTTTCTCCAGGGATTTTTCCTATTCCTGAGGCTATTTCTGATATGATTTCTAGGGAATGGAATAAGCCAGGTACTTCTTTTATTCCTTCTTCAAGGTTTAAAAAGTTGTATTCTTTACCAGCAAAATCTATAGAGTTTTGGGAAAAAATCCCCAAAGTTGATGGGGCTATTTCTACTCTTGCTAAACGTACAACTATTCCTATGGAAGATAGCACTTCCTTTAAGGATCCTTTAGATAGGAAGCTTGAATATTATCTAAGGAAGGCCTATTTATATTCAGGTCATCTTCTCAGACCTGCAATTTCTTTGGCTGATGTTGCAGCTGCTTCAACTTTCTGGTTGGAGAATTTAGCGCAACAAGAATTGGATTCTGACATATCTAGCATTATTCGCTTACTGCAACATGCTAATCATTTTATTTGTGATGCCATTTTTGATATCAAAATTGATGTTAGATCCATGTATTTAGCTATATTAGCTAGAAGAGCTTTGTGGCTTAAGTCTTAGAATGCTGATATGACATCTAAATCTAGATTACTATCTCTTTCCAAGGTAATAATTTATTTGCTTCTCAGTTGGATTCTATTATTTCAACTGTCACTGGGGGAATGGGAGTTTTTCTGCCTCAGGACAAAAAACCTAAGGGTAAATCTAAGGCTTCTAATCGTTTTCATTCCTTTTGTCAGAATAAGGAACAAAATCTCAATCCTCCCCCGCAAGGAATCTGCTTCCAATTGGAAGCCTTCCTCAAATTGGAATAAATCCAAGCCATTTAGGAAACCAAATTCCGCCCCTAAGTCCGCATGAAGGTGCGGCCCTCATTCCAGCTCAGCTGGTAGGGGGCAGATTAAGGTTTTTCAAGGATATTTGGATAAAATCTGTCCAAAATCATTGGATTCAGAGCATTGTCTCTCAAGGGTATCAAATAGAATTCAGAGTAAGACCTCCCGTGAGAAGATTTTTTTTTTTCTCTCACGTATCCCAGTAAATCCAGTAAAAGCTCAGGAACAAGGTTTGGGGTTTTATTCAAACCTATTCATTGTACTAAAGAGAGAAAATTTATTCAGTCCAGTTCTGGATCTGAAAATTTTGAATAGTTATGCAAGAGTACCAACTTTCAAGATGGTGACTATAAGGACTATTCTGCCTTTTGTTCAGCGAGGACATTATATGTCCAATAGACTTGCAGGATGCATGCCTTCATATTCCGATTCATTCAGAACATTATCAGTTTCTAAAATTCTCTTTTCTAAACGAGCATTACTAATTTTTTGCTCTTCCATTTGGCCTAGCAACAGCTCCAAGAATCTTTTCAAAGGTTCTGGGTGCCCTACTCTCTGTAATCAGAGAACAGGGTATTGCGGTGTTTCCTTATTTGGACGTTATCTTGGTACTAGCTCAGTCTTTACGTACTGCAGAATCTCACACAAATCAACTAGTGTTGTTTCTTCGGAAACCTGGTTGGAGGATCAATTTACCAAAAAATTTCTTGATTCCCCAGACAAGGGTCACCTTTTTAGGCTTCCAGATAGATTCAGTGTCCATGACTCTGTCTCTAACAGACAAGAGCCGTTTAAAATTGGTTGCAGCCTACCGGCACCTTCAGTCTGTTATTCCCTTCAGTGGCTATGTGCATGGCAGTTTTAGGTCTCATGACTGCAGCATCGGACGCAATCCCCTTTGCTCGTTTTCACATAAGGCCTCTACAGCTTTGTATGCTGAATCAATGGTGCAGGGATTATACAAAGATATCACAATTAATATCCTTGAATCCCAATGTACGACACTCTCTGACATGATGGATAGATCTGGATAAAGCAAGAGGTGCGGACAGTTCGTGATTTAATACAAATAATCTTTATTCCAATGCAGGTTAAAATCAAGAACAAGCACAAAAATAGGAGCTGAATCGGTGTAGTACCTAAATTGGCTTACGCGTTTCGGCGTTAGCCGTAGTTATAGCCATAGGTGCTGGATCTCCTCCCCTACCTTATATCATACATAGTAAAAACTGATTGGTTAAAACAACTTTAACAACAATTGTACACCTTTTCAGCTAGTTGGATTTAGACCTATCACGGTGATGTACAAATTTCTATGACATATCGGTAAATTTAAGAAACCAGGAAAACAAATATTACAAATATGAAAGTTAGGGAATAATACATCAGCTATACAAATCTCGGATACTTGTTTGGGCGGAATCCAGCTCCTGTCTAATCTCTGCGGTGCATATCCCAGGTGTAGACAATTGGGAGGCGGATTATCTCAGCCGCCAGACTTTACATCCAGGGGAGTGGTCTCTCCATCCAGATGTGTTTTCTCAGATTGTTCAGATGTGGGGGCTTCCAGAGATAGATCTCATGGCCTCTCATCTAAACAAGAAACTTCCCAGATACCTGTCCAGGGATGTTCAGGCGGAAGCAGTGGATGCGCTGACACTTCCTTGGTGTTATCATCCTGCTTACATTTTCCCGCCTCTAGTTCTCCTTCCAAGAGTGATCTCTAAAATCATCATAGAACAGTCATTTGTGTTGCTGGTGGCTCCAGCATGGCCACACAGGTTTTGGTATGCGGATCTGGTTCGGATGTCCAGTTGCCCGCCTTGGCCACTTTCATTATGGCCAGACCTACTATCTCAAGGTCCGTTTTTCCATCAGGATCTCAAATCATTAAATTTGAAGGTATAGAAATTGAACGCTTAGTACTAAGTCATAGAGGTTTCTCTGACTCAGTGATTAATACTATGTTACAAGCTCGTAAATCTGTCTCTAGAAAGATTTATTATAGAGTTTGGAAGACTTACATTTCATGGTGTTCTCATAAATTCTCCTGGCATTCTTTTAGAATTTCTAGAATTTTAGTTTCTTCAGGATGGTTTGGATAAGGGTTTGTCTGCAAGTTCCTTGAAAGGACAAATCTCTGCTCTTTCTGTTTTATTTCACAGAAAGATTGCTATACTTCCTGATATACACTGTTTTGTTCAGGCTTTAGTTTGTTTTAAGCCTGTTATTAAATCAATTTCTCCTCCTTGGAGTCTTAATTTGGTTCTGAAGGCTTTACAGGCTCCTCCATTTGAACCTATGCATTCTTTGGACATTAAACTACTTTCTTGAAAGTGTTGTTTATTTTGGCCATCTCTTCTGCTAGAATAGTTTGAGTTATCTGCTCTTTCTTGTGAGTCTGCTTTTCTGATATTTCATCAGGATAAGGCAGTTTTGCAGACTTCATTTAAATTTTTACCTAGGGTTGTGAATTCTATCAACATTAGTAGAGAAATTGTTGTCCCTTCCTTGTGTCCTAATCCTAAGAATTATTTGGAAAGATCCTTACATTCCTTGGATGTGGTAAGAGCTTTGAAATATTATTTGGAAGCTACTAAAGATTTCAGGAAGACTTCTAGTCTATTTGTTTTATTTTCTGGTCCTAGGAAAGGTCAGAAGGCTTCTGCTATTTCCTTGGCTTCTTGGTTGAAACTTTTGATTCATCAAGCTTATTTGGAGTTGGGTCAGGCCCCTCCTCAGAGAATTACAGCTCATTCTACTAGATCAGTGTCCACTTCGTGGGCTTTTAAGAATGAAGCTTCAGTTGATCAGATTTGCAAAGCGGCAACTTGGTCCTCTTTGCATACATTTACTAAATTCTACCGTTTTGATGTATTTGCTTCTTTGGAAGCAGTTTTTGGTAGAAAAGTTCTTCAGGCAGCTGTTTCAGTTTGATTCTTCTGCTTTTGGTTTGTTTTTTCTTTCAAAAATGAAAATAAACTTATTTTTTTGGGTGTTTGGATTAATTTTTTTCAGTGGAATATGGCTGTTTTTATTTTTATTCCCTCCCTCTCTAGTGACTCTTCTGTGGAGATCCACATCTTGGGTATTGATATCCCATATGTCACTAGCTCATGGACTCTTGCCAATTACATGAAAGAAAACATAATTTATGTAAGAACTTACCTGATAAATTCATTTCTTTCATATTGGCAAGAGTCCACGAGGCCCACCCTTTTTATGGTGGTTATGATTTTTTGTATAAAGCACAATTATTTCCAAATTTCCTTTGATGCTTTCAACTCCTTTCTCTATCACCCCACTGCTTGGCTATTCGTTAAACTGAATTGTGGGTGTGGTGAGGGGTGTATTTATAGGCTTTTTGAGGTTTGGGAAACTTTGCCCCTCCTGGTAGGATTGTATATCCCATATGTCACTAGCTCATGGACTCTTGCCAATATGAAAGAAATGAATTTATCAGGTAAGTTCTTACATAAATTATGTTTTTTGCAGACATTCTTGGCGCAAGATTTTTTTGGCGCGAGAATTAAGTTTGTTGACGTAATTTCGTCATTTCCGGCGTCTTAGTTGGCGCAGAGTTTTTTCACATAGTTTGTGTTTGTTGCAGTCGTTCTTGGCGCCAAAAAATATTTTGTTAGTTGGGCGTCCTACTTAGCTCCAAACTTTATGACATTATGTAAGTCTTCATTTCTTTTTGCGTCTGGTTTCCAGAGGCTTATTTTGTTGCATTTCTTGATCATTCCTGAAACTGTCATATAAGGAAATTGATAATTTTGCTTTATATGTTATTTTTTCTCTTACATATTGCAAGATGTCTCAAACTGACCCTATCTCAGAATCTACTACTGGAATCCTGCTGCCTGATTTCGGTTCTACCAAAGCTAAGTGCATTTGTTGTAAACTTGTGGTAACTGTTCCTCCGGCTGTAGTTTGTGATATTTGTCCTGACAAACGTTTACATGCAGATAATATTTCCATTAGTAGTAGTCCATTACATGTTGCTGGTCCTTCAACATCTAATGCTCAGGATATTCCTGTTAATGTGAGAGCATTTGTGTCTAATTCCATTCAGAAGGCTTTGTCTGTCATACCGTCTTCTAATAAACGTAAAAGGTCTTTCTCCAACATTGGTGTGTCCGGTCCACGGCGTCATCCATAACTTGTGGGAAATATTCTCCTCCCCAACAGGAAATGACAAAGAGCACAGCAAAAGCTGTCCATATAGTCCCTCCTAGGCTCCGCCCACCCCAGTCATTCTCTTTGCCGCTGAACAAGCAGCATCTCCACGGAGATGGTGAAGAGTATGTGGTGTTTAGTTGTAGTTTTTTATTCTACTATCAAGAGTTTGTTATTTTAAAATAGTGCTGGTATGTACTATTTACTCTGAAACAGAAAAAGATGAAGAGTTCTGTTTGTGAGAGGAATATGATTTTAGCAGCAGTAACTAAAATAGTTTGCTGTTTCCACATAGGACTGTTGAGATCAGATAACTTCAGTTGGGGGAAACAGTTGGCAGACTTTTCTGCTTAAGGTATGACTAGCCATATTTCTAACAAGACTGTAATGCTGGAAGGCTGTCATTTCCCCTCATGGGGACCGGTAAGCCATTTTCTTAGTCTCAAACAGAATAAAGGGCTAAATATGGGCTATAAAACTGGTAGACACTTTTATGGGCTAGATCGATTGCTTTATTTGGGCATTTTATACAGCTTGATGTTGAAATTCACACTTTATAAACTTTGGGGAACGTTTTTTTATGTCAGGCACTGGTTTAGACACCTTCCCAGTCAGGAAGGGCCTTCTCTGTAGTAGGCAGAGCCTCATTTTCGAGCCATTACTGCGCAGTTACTTTTGGGAGCAGGACATGCAGCTGCATGTGTGTGGGTCTGAAAGTAGTTGAAAAAGGTTCCTAGAAGGCTTCATTTGGTATCGTATACCCCCCTGGGTTTGGTAAAGTCGCAGCAAAGGCTGTAGCTGGGACTGTAGAGGGGTTAAAACTGTAACCAGCTCCGGTTTCCTCATTTTAAGGGTTAAAGGTCTGAAATTTGGGGTGCAATGCTTTGAGTGCTTTAAGACACTGTGGTGAAAATTTGGTTACATTTGAACAATTCCTTCATAGTTTTTCACATATTCAGTAATAAAGTGTGTCCTGTTTAAAATTTAAAGAGACAGTAACGGTTTTGTTTTAAAACGGTTTTTGTACTTTATTGACAAGTTTAAGCCTGTTTAACATGTCTGTGCCTTCAGATAAACTATGTTCTGTATGTATGGAAGCCAATGTGTCTCCCCCTTCAAAATTGTGTGATAATTGTGCCATAGCGTCCAAACAAAGTAAGGACAGTACTGCCACAGATAGTAAAGTTGCCCAAGATGATTCATCAGATGAAGGGAGTAGACATAGTTCTACATCATCTCCTTCTGTGTCTACACCAGTTTTGCCCACGCAGGAGACCCCTAGTACTTCTAGCGCGCCAATGCTTGTTACTATGCAACAATTGACGGCAGTAATGGATAACTCCATAGCAAATATTTTATCCAAAATGCCTGCATTTCAGAGAAAACGCGATTGCTCTGGTTTAAACACTGTAGAGCAGGAGGGCGCTGATGATAATTGCTCTGTCATACCCTCACACCAATCTGAAGTAGCCATGAGGGAGGTTTTGTCAGAGGGGGAAATTTCTGATTCAGGTAGAATTTCTCAACAGGCAGAACCTGATGTTGTGACATTTAAATTTGAGCATCTCCGCGCACTGCTTAAGGAGGTGCTATCTACTCTGGATGATTGTGACAACCTGGTCATTCCAAAAAAAAATAAAAAAAAAACAATTGTGCAAGATGGACAAGTTCCTAGAGGTTCCGGTGCACCCGACGCTTTTCCTATACCCAAGCGGGTGGCGGACATAGTGAATAAGGAGTGGGAGAAGCCCGGCATACCTTTTGTCCCCCCTCCTATATTTAAGAAATTATTTCCTATGGTCGACCCCAGAAAGGACTTATGGCAGACAGTCCCTAAGGTCGAGGGGGCAGTTTCTACACTAGCCAAGCGCACTACTATTCCTATTGAGGATAATTGTGCTTTCAAAGATCCTATGGATAAAAAATTGGAGGGTTTGCTTAAAAAGATTTTTGTACAGCAAGGTTACCTCCTGCAACCTATTTCGTGCATTATTCCTGTCACTACAGCAGCGTGGTTCTGGTTTGAGGAACTAGAAAAGTCGCTTAGTAGAGAGACTCCGTATGAGGAGGTTATGGACAGAATTCACGCACTTAAGTTAGCTAATTCCTTTATTTTAGATGCCGCTTTGCAGTTAGATAGATTAGCGGCGAAAAATTCAGGGTTTGCAATTGTGGCGCGCAGAGCGCTCTGGCTAAAGTCTTGGTCAGCGGATGTATCTTCCAAGACAAAATTGCTTAATATTCCTTTCAAGGGTAAAACCCTTTTTGGGCCAGAATTGAAAGAGATTATCTCAGACATCACTGGGGGTAAGGGCCACGCCCTCCCACAAGATAGGCCTTTCAAGGCCAAGAATAAGTCTAATTTTCGTTCCTTTCGCAATTTCAGGAACGGACCGGCCTCCAACTCTGCAGCCTCTAGACAAGAGGGTAATGCTTCACAAACCAAACCAGCTTGGAAACCGATGCAAGGCTGGAACAAGGGTAAGCAGGCCAAGAAGCCTGCCGCTGCTACCAAAACAGCATGAAGGAGTAGCCCCCGATCCGGGACTGGATCTAGTAGGGGGCAGACTCTCTCTCTTCGCTCAGGCTTGGGCAAGAGATGTTCAGGATCCCTGGGCACTAGAAATAGTTTCTCAGGGTTATCTTCTGGAATTCAAGGAACTACCCCCAAGGGGAAGGTTCCACATGTCTCACTTATCTTCGAACCAAATAAAGAGACAGGCATTCTTACATTGTGTAGAAGACCTGTTAAAAATGGGAGTGATACACCCAGTTCCAACCGTGGAACAAGGAATGGGGTTTTACTCAAATCTGTTTGTAGTTCCCAAAAAAGAGGGAACTTTCAGACCAATTCTGGATTTAAAGATCCTAAACAAATTTCTCAGAGTGCCATCGTTCAAAATGGAAACTATTCGAACGATTTTACCTACAATCCAGGAGGGTCAATTTATGACTACCGTGGATCTAAAGGATGCGTATCTACATATTCCTATCCACAAAGATCATCATCAGTTCCTAAGGTTCGCCTTTCTGGACAAACATTACCAGTTTGTGGCTCTCCCATTCGGACTAGCCACTGCTCCAAGGATTTTCAAAAAAGGTACTCGGGTCCCTTCTAGCGGTTCTAAGACCAAGGGGCATTGCAGTGGCACCTTACTTGGACGACATTCTGATACAAGCGTCGTCTCTTTCAAAGGCAAAGGCTCACACAGACATCGTTCTGGCCTTTCTCAGATCTCACGGATGGAAAGTGAACATAGAAAAAAGTTCCCTGTCTCCGTCGACAAGAGTTCCTTTCTTGGGGACAATAATAGATTCTTTAGAAATGAAGATTTTCCTGACAGATGTCAGAAAGTCAAAACTTCTAAACGCTTGTCAAGTTCTTCACTCTGTTCCACGACCTTCCATAGCTCAGTGCATGGAAGTAGTAGGGTTGATGGTTGCAGCAATGGACATAGTTCCTTTTGCGCGAATTCATCTAAGACCATTACAACTGTGCATGCTGAAACAGTGGAATAGGGACTATACAGACTTGTCTCCAGTGATTCAAGTAGATCAGAAGACCAGAGACTCACACCGTTGGTGGCTAACCCAGGATCACCTGTCCCAGGGAATGAGCTTCCGCAGACCAGAGTGGGTCATCGTCACGACCGACGCCAGTCTAGTGGGCTGGGGCGCGGTCTGGGACTCCCTGAAAGCTCAGGGGCTATGGTCTCGGGAAGAGTCTCTTCTCCCGATAAACATTCTGGAACTGAGAGCGATATTCAATACTCTCAGGGCTTGGCCTCAACTAGCAAAGGCCAGATTCATAAGATTCCAATCAGACAATATGACGACTGTTGCTTACATCAACCATCAGGGGGGAACAAGGAGTTCCCTGGCGATGAGAGAAGTGACCAAAATCATAAAATGGGCGGAGGATCACTCCTGCCACCTATCTGCGATCCACATCCCAGGAGTGGAAAACTGGGAGGCGGATTATCTGAGTCGTCAGACATTCCATCCGGGGGAGTGGGAACTCCACCCGGTGATATTTGCCCAGTTGACTCAATTATGGGGCATTCCAGACATGGATCTGATGGCGTCTCGTCAGAACTTCAAGGTTACTTGCTACGGGTCCAGATCCAGGGATCCCAAGGCGACTCTAGTGGATGCATTAGAGCGCCTTGGGCCTTCAACCTAGCTTTATGTGTTTCCACCGTTTCCTCTCATTCCCAGGCTGGTAGCCAGGATCAAGTAGGAGAGGGCCTCGGTGATCTTGATAGCTCCTGCGTGGTCACGCAGGACTTGGTATGCAGACCTGGTGATTATGTCATCGGCTCCACCATGGAAGCTACCTTTGAGACAGGATCTTCTAGTACAAGGTCCATTCGAACATCCAAATCTAGTTTCCCTCCAGCTGACGGCTTGGAAATTGAACGCTTGATTTTATCTAAGCGTGGGTTTTCGGATTCTGTAATAGATACTCTGGTACAAGCCAGAAAACCTGTAACTAGAAAAATTTACCATAAAATATGGAAAAGATATATCTGTTGGTGTGAATCCAAGGGATTCTCATGGAGTAAGATCAAAATTCCTAGGATCCTTTCCTTTCTCCAAGAAGGTTTGGATAAGGGATTATCAGCGAGTTCTCTAAAGGGACAGATTTCTGCTTTATCTGTCTTGTTACACAAACGACTGGCAGCTGTGCCTGATGTTCAAGCTTTTGTTCAGGCTTTGGTCAGGATCAAGCCTGTTTAGACCTTTGACTCCTCCCTGGAGTCTGAATTTAGTTCTTTCAGTTCTTCAAGGGGTTCCGTTTGAACCTCTACATTCCATAGATATCAAGATGTTATCTTGGAAAGTTCTGTTTTGGTTGCTATTTCTTCTGCTAGAAGAGTTTCTGAGTTATCTGCTTTGCAGTGTAATCCGCCCTATCTGGTGTTCCATTCAGATAAGGTTGTTTTGCGTACTAAACCTGGTTTCCTTCCAAAGGTTGTTTCCAACAAGAATATTAACCAGGAAATAGTTGTGCCTTCTTTGTGTCCGAATCCAGTTTCAAAGAAGGAACGTTTGTTACACAATTTAGATGTAGTTCGTGCTTAAAGTTCTATTTAGAAGCAACAAAGGATTTCAGACAAACGTCTTCTATGTTTGTCGTTTATTCTGGCAAGAGGAGAGGTCAAAAAGCTACTGCTACCTCTCTTTCCTTTTGGCTGAAAAGCATCATCCGATTGGCTTACGAGACTGCCGGACGGCAGCCTCCTGAACGCATCACAGCTCACTCTACTAGGGCTGTGGCTTCCACTTGGGCCTTCAAGAACGAGGCTTCTGTTGTTCAGATATGTAAGGCAGCGACTTGGTCTTCCCTGCACTTTTTTTCCAAATTCTACAAATTTGATACTTTTGCTTCTTCGGAGGCTCTTTTTGGGAGAAAGGTTTTGCAAGCCGTGGTGCCTTCCGTTTAGGTAACCTGATTTGCTCCCTCCCTTCATCCATGTCCTAAAGCTTTGGTATTGGTTCCCACAAGTAAGGATGACGCCGTGGACCGGACACACCAATGTTGGAGAAAACAGAATTTATGCTTACCTGATAAATTACTTTCTCCAACGGTGTGTCCGGTCCACGGCCCGCCCTGGTTTTTTAATCAGGTTTGATGAATTTCTTTCTTTAACTACAGTCACCACGGCACCTTATGGTTTCTCCTGTTTTTTCTCCTGTCCGTCGGTCGAATGACTGGGGTGGGCGGAGCCTAGGAGGGACTATATGGACAGCTTTTGCTGTGCTCTTTGCCATTTCCTGTTGGGGAGGAGAATATTTCCCACAAGTTATGGATGACGCCGTGGACCGGACACACCGTTGGAGAAAGTAATTTATCAGGTAAGCATAAATTCTGTTTTTAAAACTTCTCATAAAATTGATGAATTTTTAAATGACCGGCAACATTCTGATTTATCTATCTCTGATGAGGATCTATCTGGTTTAGAAAATTCTTCCTGAGATATTGACACTGTTAAATCTTCATATTTGTTTAAAATGGAGCATATTCGTTCCTTATTAAAGGAGGTGTTGTTTGCATTAGATATGGAGGAGACTAGTCCTCTTGATATTAAAACTAATAAACGTTTAAATTCGTTTTTTAAACCTCATGTAGTTATTCCTGAGGTTTTTCCAGTTCCTGATGCTATTTCAGATTTGATTTCTAGGGAATGGAATATACTGGGTACTACTTTTAATCCTTCAAGGTTTAAGAAACTGTATCCTTTGCCGACTAATAGATTGGAGTTTTGGGAAAAGATCCCCAAAGTTGATGGGGCCATCTCTACTCTTGCTAAGCGTACTAGTATTCCTACGGCAGATAGTACTTCTTTTAAAGATCCTTTAGCTAGGAAACTTGAATCTTATCTAAGGAAGGCTTATTTATGTTCAGGTCATCTTTCTTTGGCTGATGTTGCAGCTGCTTCAACTTTTTGGTTGGAAACCTTAGCGCAACAAGTACCAGATCATAATGTGTAGCATTGTTAAGTTAATTCAGCATGCTAATAATTTCATTTGTGATGCCATTTTTGATATCATTAGAATTGATGTTAGATATATGTCTTTAGCTATTTTAGCTAGAAGAGTTTTATGGCTTAAATCTTGGAATGCTGATATGACTTCTAAATCAACGTTGCTATCTCTCTCTTAACAAGGTAATAAATTATTTGATTCTCAGTTGGATTAGATTATTTCAACTGTCGCTGGGGGGAAGGGAGCTTTTTTGCCTCAGGATAAAAAATCTAAGGGTAAATTTAAGGCTGCTAACCGTTTTCGTTCCTTTCGACAAAATAAGGAACAGAAACCTGATCCTTCCCCTAAAGGAACGGTTTCCAATTGGAAGCCTTCTTCAGTCTGGAATAAATCCAAGCCGTTTAAAAGATCAAAATCAGTCCACATGAAGGTGCGGCACTCATTCCAGCCCAGCTGGTAGGGGCAGACTAAGATTTTTCAAGGATATTTGGATCAATTCAATCCAAAATCATTGGATTCAGAACATTGTCTCTCAGGGGTACAGAATAGGTTTCAAAGTAAGACCGCCTGTGAGAAGTTTCTTTCTCTCACGCATTCCAGTGAACCCAGAGAAAGCTCAGGCTTTCCTGAAATGTTTTTCAGACCTGGAGTTGAATGGGGTAATTGTGCCAGTTCCTTTTCAGGAACGGGGTCTGGGGTTTTACTCAAATCTGTTTATTGACCCAAAGAAGGAGAATTCTTTCAGACCAGTTCTGGATCTAAAATTTTTGAATCGTTATGTAAGAATACCAACATTCAAGATGGTGACTATAAGGACTATTCTGCCTTTTGTTCAGCAATGGCATTATATGTCCACAATAGACTTACAGGATGCATATCTTCATATTCCGATTCATCCAGATCACTATCAGTTCCTGAGATTCTCTTTTCTAGACAAGCATTACCAATTTGTTGCTCTTCCTTTTGGCCTAGCAACAGCTCCAAGGATCTTTTCAAAGGTTCTCGGTGCCCTACTCTCTGTAATCAGAGAGCGGGGTATTGCGTAGTTTCCTTATTTGGACGATATATTGGTACTTGCTCAGTCTTTACATTTTGCAGAATCTCACATGAATTAAATAGTGTTGTTTCTTCAAAGACATGGTTGGAGGATCAATTTACCAAAAAGTTCCTTGATTCTTCAGACAAGGGTAACCTTTTTAGGATTCCAAATAGATTCAGCGTCCATGACTTTGTCTCTAACAGACAAGAGATGTTGGAAATTGGTTGCAGCTTGTCGGAACCTTCAGTTTCAGTCATTCCCTTCAGTAGCTATGTGCATGGAGGTTTTAGGTCTCATGACTGCAGCATCGGACGCGATCCCCTTTGCTCGTTTTCATATGAGACCTCTTCAGCTTTGTATGCTGAACCAATGGTGCAGGGATTATACAAAGAGATCACAATTAATATCCTTAAATCCCAATGTTCGACTATCTCTGACTTGGTGGTTAGATCACCATCGTTTAGTTCAAGGGGCCTCTTTTGTTCGTCCAACCTGGACTGTGATCACAACAGATGCAAGTCTTTCAGGTTGGGGAGCTGTCTGGGGATCTCTGACAGCGCAGGGGGTTTGGAAATCTCAAGAGGCAATATTACCCATCAATATTTTGGAACTCTGTGCGATTCTCAGAGCTCTTCAGTTTTGGCCTCTACTGAAGAGAGGAACAGTTTATTTGTTTTCAGACAGACAATGTCACAACCGTGGTGTATGTCAATCATCAGGATGGGACGCACAGTCCTCAAGCTATGAAAGAAGTATCTCGGATACTTGCTTGAGCGGAATCCAGCTACTGTCTAATTTCTGCGGTCCATATCCCAGGTATAGACAATTGGGAAGCGGATTATCTCAGTCGTCAAACTTTACATCCGGGAGAGTAGTCTCTTCACCCAGATGTGTTTTTTCAGATTGTTCGGATGTGGGGGCTTCCAGAAATAGATATGATGGCTTCTCATCTAAACAGGAAACTTCCCAGGTATCTGTCCAGGTCCAGGGATCCTCAGGCGGAAGCAGTGGATGCGTTGTCACTTCCTTGGAATTATCAACCTGCTTATATTTCTCTTGTTAAGTGTATCCAGTCCACGGATCATCCATTACTTGTGGGATATTCTCCTTCCCAATAGGAAGTTGCAAGAGGATCACCCACAGCAGAGCTGCTATATAGCTCCTCCCCTCACTGCCATATCCAGTCATTCTCTTGCAACTCTCAACAAAGATGGACGTAGTAAGAGGAAAGTGGTGTATTATAGTTAGTTTTTTAACTTCAATCAAAAGTTTATTTTTAAATGGTACCGGAGTGTACTGTTTCATCTCAGGCAGCATTAGAAGAAGAATCTGCCTGTGATTTCTATGATCTTAGCAGAAGTAACTAAGATCCACTGCCGTTCTCACATATTCTGAGGAGTGAGGTAACTTCAGAGGGGGAATGGCGTGCAGGTTTTCCTGCAATAAGGTATGTGCAGTTAACATATTTCTAGGGATGGAATTTGCTAAAAAAAGCTGCTGATACCGGATTAATGTAAGTTAAGCCTTAAATGCAGGGATAGCGACTGGTATCAGGCTTATTAACAGAGATACATACTCTTATAAAAGTGTAATATAAAACGTTTGCTGGCATGTTAATCGTTTTTATATATGTTTGGTGACAAAACTGATTGGGGCCTAGTTTTTTTCCAAATGGCTGGCTTGATTTTTGCCTAGTAACAGGCTTTCCAATGTTGCAATATGAGTGGGAAGGGCCTATTTCTCCAACATAGGTGTGTCCGGTCCACGGCGTCATCCTTACTTGTGGGATATTCTCTTCCCCAACAGGAAATGGCAAAGAGCCCAGCAAAGCTGGTCACATGATCCCTCCTAGGCTCCGCCTACCCCAGTCATTCTCTTTGCCGTTGTACAGGCAACATCTCCACGGAGATGGCTTAGAGTTTTTTAGTGTTTAACTGTAGTTTTTATTATTCAATCAAGAGTTTGTTATTTTAAAATAGTGCTGGTATGTACTATTTACTCAGAAACAGAAAAGAGATGAAGATTTCTGTTTGTATGAGGAAAATGATTTTAGCAACCGTCACTAAAATCCATGGCTGTTCCACACAGGACTGTTGAGAGCAATTAACTTCAGTTGGGGGAACAGTGAGCAGTCTCTTGCTGCTTGAGGTATGACCCATTCTAACAAGACGATGTAATGCTGGAAGCTGTCATTTTCCCTATGGGATCCGGTAAGCCATGTTTATTAAGATCGTAAATAAGGGCTTCACAAGGGCTTATTAAGACTGTAGACTTTTTCTGGGCTAAATCGATTCATTAGTAACACATATTTAGCCTTGAGGAATCATTTTATCTGGGTATTTTGATATAATAATATCGGCAGGCACTGTTTTAGACACCTTATTCTTTAGGGGCTTTCCCAAATCATAGGCAGAGTCTCATTTTCGCGCCGGTGTTGCGCACTTGTTTTTGAGAGGCATGACATGCAGTCGCATGTGAGAGGAGCTCTGATACTTAGAAAAGACTTTCTGAAGGCGTCATTTGGTATCGTATTCCCCTTTGGGCTTGGTTGGGTCTCAGCAAAGCAGATACCAGGGACTGTAAAGGGGTTAAAGTTTAAAACGGCTCCGTTTCCGTTATTTTAAGGGTTAAAGCTTCCAAATTTGGTGTGCAATACTTTTAAGGCTTTAAGACACTGTGGTGAAAATTTGGTGAATTTTGAACAATTCCTTCATGTTTTTTCGCAATTGCAGTAATAAAGTGTGTTCAGTTTAAAATTTAAAGTGACAGTAACGCTTTTATTTTAAAACGTTTTTTGTACTTTGTTATCAAGTTTATGCCTGTTTAACATGTCTGAACTACCAGATAGACTGTGTTCTGAATGTGGGGAAGCCAGAATTCCTATTCATTTAAATAAATGTGATTTATGTGACAATGACAATGATGCCCAAGATGATTCCTCAAGTGAGGGGAGTAAGCATGGTACTGCATCATTCCCTCCTTCGTCTACACGAGTCTTGCCCACTCAGGAGGCCCCTAGTACATCTAGCGCGCCAATACTCCTTACTATGCAACAATTAACGGCTGTAATGGATAATTCTGTCAAAAACATTTTAGCCAAAATGAACACTTATCAGCGTAAGCGCGACTGTTCTGTTTTAGATACTGAAGAGCATGACGACGCTGATAATAATGGTTCTGAAGGGCCCCTAACCCAGTCTGATGGGGCCAGGGAGGTTTTGTCTGAGGGAGAAATTACTGATTCAGGGAACATTTCTCAACAAGCTGAACCTGATGTGATTACGTTTAAATTTAAGTTGGAACATCTCCGCATTCTGCTCAAGGAGGTATTATCCACTCTGGATGATTGTGACAAGTTGGTCATCCCAGAGAAACTATGTAAAATGGACAAGTTCCTAGAGGTCCCGGGGCTCCCAGAAGCTTTTCCTATACCCAAGCGGGTGGCGGACATTGTTAATAAAGAATGGGAAAGGCCCGGTATTCCTTTCGTCCCTCCCCCCATATTTAAAAAATTGTTTCCTATGGTCGACCCCAGAAAGGACTTATGGCAGACAGTCCCCAAGGTCGAGGGAGCGGTTTCCACTTTAAACAAACGCACCACTATACCCATAGAGGATAGTTGTGCTTTCAAAGATCCTATGGATAAAAAATTAGAAGGTTTACTTAAAAAGATGTTTGTTCAGCAGGGTTACCTTCTACAACCAATTTCATGCATTGTCCCTGTAGCTACAGCCGCATGTTTCTGGTTCGATGAGCTGATAAAGGCGGTCGATAGTGATTCTCCTCCTTATGAGGAGATTATGGACAGAATCAATGCTCTCAAATTGGCTAATTCTTTCACCCTAGACGCCACTTTGCAATTGGCTAGGTTAGCGGCTAAGAATTCAGGGTTTGCTATTGTGGCGCGCAGAGCGCTTTGGTTGAAATCTTGGTCAGCTGATGCGTCTTCCAAGAACAAGCTACTAAACATTCCTTTCAAGGGGAAAACGCTGTTTGGCCCTGACTTGAAAGAGATTATCTCTGATATCACTGGGGGTAAGGGCCACGCCCTTCCTCAGGATCGGCCTTTCAAGGCAAAAAAATAAACCTAATTTTCGTCCCTTTCGTAGAAACGGACCAGCCCAAAGTGCTACGTCCTCTAAGCAAGAGGGTAATACTTCTCAAGCCAAGCCAGCTTGGAGACCAATGCAAGGCTGGAACAAGGGAAAGCAGGCCAAGAAACCTGCCACTGCTACCAAGACAGCATGAAATGTTGGCCCCCGATCCGGGACCGGATCTGGTGGGGGGCAGACTCTCTCTCTTCGCTCAGGCTTGGGCAAGAGATGTTCTGGATCCTTGGGCGCTAGAAATAGTCTCCCAAGGTTATCTTCTGGAATTCAAGGGGCTTCCCCCAAGGGGGAGGTTCCACAGGTCTCAGTTGTCTTCAGACCACATAAAAAGACAGGCATTCTTACATTGTGTAGAAGACCTGTTAAAAATGGGAGTGATTCATCCTGTTCCATTAAGAGAACAAGGGATGGGGTTCTACTCCAATCTGTTCATAGTTCCCAAAAAAGAGGGAACGTTCAGACCAATCTTAGATCTCAAGATCTTAAACAAGTTTCTCAAGGTTCCATCGTTCAAGATGGAAACCATTCGAACTATTCTTCCTTCCATCCAGGAAGGTCAATTCATGACCACAGTGGATTTAAAGGATGCGTATCTACATATTCCTATCCACAAGGAACATCATCGGTTCCTAAGGTTCGCATTCCTGGACAAGCATTACCAGTTCGTGGCGCTTCCTTTCGGATTAGCCACTGCTCCAAGGATTTTCACAAAGGTACTAGGGTCCCTTCTAGCTGTGCTAAGACCAAGGGGCATTGCTGTAGTACCTTACTTGGACGACATTCTGATTCAAGCGTCGTCCCTTCCTCAAGCAAAGGCTCACACGGACATTGTCCTGGCCTTTCTCAGATCTCACGGATGGAAAGTGAACGTAGAAAAGAGTTCTCTATCTCCGTCAACAAGGGTTCCCTTCTTGGGAACAATAATAGACTCCTTAGAAATGAGGATTTTTCTGACAGAGGCCAGAAAAACAAAACTTCTAGACTCTTGTCGGATACTTCATTCCGTTCCTCTTCCTTCCATAGCGCAGTGCATGGAAGTGATCGGTTTGATGGTAGCGGCAATGGACATAGTTCCTTTTGCGCGCATTCATCTAAGACCATTACAACTGTGCATGCTCAGTCAGTGGAATGGGGACTATACAGACTTGTCTCCGAAGATACAAGTAAATCAGAGGACCAGAGATTCACTCCGTTGGTGGCTGTCCCTGGACAACCTGTCACAAGGGATGACATTCCGCAGACCAGAGTGGGTCATTGTCACGACCGACGCCAGTCTGATGGGCTGGGGCGCGGTCTGGGGATCCCTGAAAGCTCAGGGTCTTTGGTCTCGGGAAGAATCTCTTCTACCGATAAATATTCTGGAACTGAGAGCGATATTCAATGCTCTCAAGGCTTGGCCTCAGCTAGCGAGGGCCAAGTTCATACGGTTTCAATCAGACAACATGACAACTGTTGCGTACATCAACCATCAGGGGGGAACGAGGAGTTCCTTAGCGATGGAAGAAGTGACCAAAATCATTCTATGGGCGGAGTCTCACTCCTGCCACCTGTCTGCTATCCACATCCCAGGAGTGGAAAATTGGGAAGCGGATTTTCTGAGTCGTCAGACTTTGCATCCGGGGGAGTGGGAACTCCATCCGGAAATCTTTGCCCAAGTCACTCAGCTATGGGGCATTCCAGACATGGATCTGATGGCCTCTCGTCAGAACTTCAAAGTTCCTTGCTACGGGTCCAGATCCAGGGATCCCAAGGCGGCTCTAGTGGATGCACTAGTAGCACCTTGGACCTTCAAACTAGCTTATGTGTTCCCGCCGTTTCCTCTCATCCCCAGGCTGGTAGCCAGGATCAAGCAGGAGAGGGCGTCGGTGATCTTGATAGCTCCTGCGTGGCCACACAGGACTTGGTATGCAGATCTGGTGAATATGTCATCGGCTCAACCTTGGAAGCTACCTTTGAGACGAGACCTTCTTGTTCAGGGTCCGTTCGAACATCCGAATCTGGTTTCACTCCAGCTGACTGCTTGGAGATTGAACGCTTGATCTTATCGAAGCGAGGGTTCTCAGATTCTGTTATCGATACTCTTATTCAGGCCAGAAAGCCTGTAACTAGAAAGATTTACCACAAAATTTGGAAAAAATATATCTGTTGGTGTGAATCTAAAGGATTCCC
Organism: Bombina bombina; assembly: GCF_027579735.1. Taxonomy (NCBI): domain Eukaryota; kingdom Metazoa; phylum Chordata; class Amphibia; order Anura; family Bombinatoridae; genus Bombina; species Bombina bombina. The sequence continues at coordinate 219,968,325 of NC_069504.1, read as the reverse complement.
TTGGGACAAGGTTAAGATTCCTAAGATTCTATCCTTCCTTCAAGAAGGATTGGAAAAAGGATTATCTGCAAGTTCCCTGAAGGGACAGATTTCTGCCTTGTCTGTGTTACTTCACAAAAAGCTGGCAGCTGTGCCAGATGTTCAAGCCTTTGTTCAGGCTCTGGTTAGAATTAAGCCTGTTTACAAACCTTTGACTCCTCCTTGGAGTCTCAACTTTGTTCTTTCAGTTCTTCAAGGGGTTCCGTTTGAACCCTTACATTCCGTTGATATTAAGTTATTATCTTGGAAAGTTTTGTTTTTAGTTGCAATTTCTTCTGCTAGAAGAGTTTCGGAGTTATCTGCTCTGCAGTGTTCTCCTCCTTATCTGGTGTTCCATGCAGATAAGGTGGTTTTACGTACTAAACCTGGTTTTCTTCCAAAAGTTGTTTCTAACAAAAACATTAACCAGGAGATTATCGTACCTTCTCTGTGTCCGAAACCAGTTTCAAAGAAGGAACGTTTGTTGCACAATTTGGATGTTGTTCGCGCTCTAAAATTCTATTTAGATGCTACAAAGGATTTTAGACAAACATCTTCCTTGTTTGTTGTTTATTCAGGTAAAAGGAGAGGTCAAAAAGCAACTTCTACCTCTCTCTCTTTTTGGATTAAAAGCATCATCAGATTGGCTTACGAGACTGCCGGACGGCAGCCTCCCGAAAGAATCACAGCTCATTCCACTAGGGCTGTGGCTTCCACATGGGCCTTCAAGAACGAGGCTTCTGTTGATCAGATATGTAGGGCAGCGACTTGGTCTTCACTGCACACTTTTACCAAATTTTACAAGTTTGATACTTTTGCTTCTTCTGAGGCTATTTTTGGGAGAAAGGTTTTGCAAGCCGTGGTGCCTTCCATTTAGGTGACCTGATTTGCTCCCTCCCTTCATCTGTGTCCTAAAGCTTTGGTATTGGTTCCCACAAGTAAGGATGACGCCGTGGACCGGACACACCTATGTTGGAGAAAACAGAATTTATGTTTACCTGATAAATTACTTTCTCCAACGGTGTGTCCGGTCCACGGCCCGCCCTGGTTTTTTAATCAGGTCTGATAATTTATTTTCTTTAACTACAGTCACCACGGTACCATATGGTTTCTCCTATGCAAATATTCCTCCTTAACGTCGGTCGAATGACTGGGGTAGGCGGAGCATAGGAGGGATCATGTGACCAGCTTTGCTGGGCTCTTTGCCATTTCCTGTTGGGGAAGAGAATATCCCACAAGTAAGGATGACGCCGTGGACCGGACACACCGTTGGAGAAAGTAATTTATCAGGTAAACATAAATTCTGTTTTTAGTGCTTTTCTGTGCAGCTAAAAATACTGACAGACATTCAGCTTCCCTCTGCATGATACAGGACATCTCTGAAGGGCTCAAAAGGCTTCAAAGTCGTGTTTGAGGAGGGTAACAATCACAGTAGACTGTGGCAGTTGTTGTGACTGTTTAAAAAACGTTTTTGTCATTTATTATTCTGTTTTTGTTAAGGGGTTAATCATCCATTTGCAAGAGGGTGCAATGCTCTGCTGACTTGTTACATACACTGTAAAAATTTTGTTAGTGTAACTGCCTTTTTTCACTGTTATTGCAAATTTTGTTTGTTTCTCTTAAAGGCACAGTAACGTTTTTTTATATTGCTTGTTAACTTGCTTTAAAGTGTTTTCCAAGCTTGCTAGTCTCATTGCTAGTCTGTACAAACATGTCTGAAAGAGAGGATACTTGTTCTTTATGTTTAAAAGCCATGGTGGAGCCCCATAGGAGAATGTGTACTAAATGTATTGATTTCACCTTAAACAGTAAAGATCAGTCTTTATCTATAAAAGAATTGTCACCAGAGGGGTCTGTCGAGGGGGAAGTTATGCCGACTAACTCTCCCCACGTGTCGGACTCTTCGCCTCCCGCTCAAGGGACGCACGCTAATATGGCGCCAAGTACATCAGGGACGCCCCTAGCGATTACTTTGCAGGACATGGCTGCAATCATGAATAATACCCTGTCAGAGGTATTATCCAGATTGCCTAAATTGAGAGGCAAGCGCGATAGCTCTGGGGTTAGACGAGATACAGAGCGCGTAGATGCTGTAAGAGCCATGTCTGATACTGCGTCACAATATGCAGAACCTGAGGACGGAGAGCTTCAGTCTGTGGGTGATGTCTCTGAATCGGGGAGACCTGATTCAGAGATTTCTAATTTTAAATTTAAGCTTGAGAACCTCCGTGTATTGCTTGGGGAGGTATTAGCTGCTCTGAATGACTGTGACACAATTGCAGTGCCAGAGAAATTGTGTAGGCTGGATAAATACTATGCAGTGCCGGTGAGTACTGATGTTTTTCCAATACCTAAAAGGCTTACAGAAATTATTAGTAAGGAGTGGGGTAGGCCCGGTGTGCCCTTTTCCCCACCTCCTATATTTAGAAAAATGTTTCCAATAGATGCCACTACACGGGACTTATGGCAGACTGTCCCTAAGGTGGAGGGAGCAGTTTCTACTTTAGCAAAGCAAACCACTATCCCGGTTGAGGACAGTTGTGCTTTTTCAGATCCAATGGATAAAAAAATTAGAGGGTTACCTTAAGAAAATGTTTATTCAACAAGGTTTTATTTTACAGCCCCTTGCATGCATTGCGCCTGTCACTGCTGCGGCGGCATTCTGGTTTGAGGTCCTGGAAGAGGCCATCCATACAGCTCCATTGACTGAAATTGTTGACAAGCTTAGAACTCTTAAGCTAGCTAACTCATTTGTTTCTGATGCCATTGTTCATTTGACTAAACTAACGGCTAAGAATTCCGGATTCGCCATCCAGGCGCGTAGGGCGCTATGGCTCAAATCCTGGTCAGCTGATGTGACTTCAAAGTCTAAATTACTCAACATTCCTTTCAAGGGGCAGACATTATTCGGGCCTGGTTTGAAAGAAATTATTGCTGACATCACTGGAGGTAAGGGTCATACCTTCCTCAGGACAGGGCCAAATCAAGGGCCAAACAGTCTAATTTTCGTCCCTTTCGAAATTTCAAGGCAGGTGCAGCATCAACTTCCTCTGCTTCAAAACAAGAGGGAACTTTTGCTCAATCCAAGCAGGCCTGGAAACCTAACCAGTCCTGGAACAAGGGCAAGCAGGCCAGAAAGACAGCATGAAGGAGCGGCCCCCTATCCGACAACGGATCTAGTAGGGGGCAGACTCTCTCTCCTCACCCAGGCGTGGGCAAGAGATGTTCAGGATCCCTGGGCGTTGGAGATCATATCTCAGGGATATCTTCTGGACTTCAAAGCTTCTCCTCCACAAGGGAGATTTCACCTTTCAAGATTATCTGCAAACCAGATAAAGAAAGAGGCATTCCTAAGCTGCGTACAAGATCTCCTTGTAATGGGAGTGATCCATCCAGTTCCGCGGACGGAACAAGGACAGGGGTTTTATTCAAATCTGTTTGTGGTTCCCAAAAAAGAGGGAACCTTCAGACCAATTTTGGATTTAAAGATCCTAAACAAATTCCTCAGAGTTCCGTCATTCAAGATGGAAGCTATTCGAACCATTTTACCCATGATCCAAGAGGGTCAGTGCATGACCACAGTGGACTTAAAGGATGCCTACCTTCACATTCCGATTCACAAGAATCATCATCAGTTCCTGAGGTTTGCCTTTCTAGACGGGCATTACCAATTTGTAGCTCTTCCATTCGGGTTGGCTACAGCCCCAAGAATTTTTACAAAGGTTCTGGGCTCACTTCTGGCGGTCCTAAGACCGCGAGGCATAGCGGTGGCTCCTTACCTGGACGATATCCTGATACAGGCGTCAAGCTTTCAAATTGCCAAATCTCATACAGAGATAGTTCTGGCATTCCTGAGGTCGCACGGGTGGAATGTGAACGAAGAAAAGAGTTCTCTATCTCCTCTCACGAGGGTTTCCTTCCTAGGGACTCTAATAGATTCTGTAGAAATGAAAATTTACCTGACGGAGTCAAGGTTATCAAAACTTCTAAATGCTTGCCGTGTTCTTCACTCCATTCCGCGCCCCACGGTGGCTCAGTGCATGGAAGTAATCGGCTTAATGGTAGCGGCGATGGACATAGTGCCATTCGCGCGCCTGCATCTCAGACCGCTGCAATTATGCATGCTCAGTCAGTGGAATGGGGATTACACAGATTTGTCCCCTCTACTAAATCTGGATCAGGAAACCAGAGATTCTCTTCTCTGGTGGTTATCTCGGGCCCTTCTGTCCAAGGGTATGACCTTTCGCAGACCAGATTGGACAATTGTAACAGATGCCAGCCTTCTAGGTTGGGGTGCAGTCTGGAACTCCCTGAAGGCTCAGGGTTCATGGACTCAGGAGGAGAAACTCCTCCTAATAAATATTCTGGAGTTAAGAGCAATATTCAATGCTCTTCTAGCTTGGCCTCAGTTAGCAACACTGAGGTTCATCAAATTTCAGTCGGACAACATCACGACCGTGGCTTACATCAACCATCAAGGGGGAACCAGTAGTTCCCTAGCGATGTCAGAAGTCTCCAAGATAATTCGCTGGGCAGAGACTCACTCTTGTCACCTGTCAGCGATCCATATCCCAGGTGTAGAGAACTGGGAGGCGGATTTTCTAAGTCGTCAGACTTTTCATCTGGGGGAGTGGGAACTCCATCCGGAGGTGTTTGCTCAACTGGTTCTCCGTTGGGGCAAACCAGAACTGGATCTCATGGCGTCTCGCCATAACGCCAAGCTTCCTTGTTACGGATCCAGGTCCAGGGACCCAGAAGCGGCACTGATAGATGCTCCAGCAGCGCCTTGGTTCTTCAACCTGGCTTATGTGTTTCCACCGTTTCCTCTGCTCCCTCGTCTGATTGCCAAAATCAAACAGGAGAGAGCATTGGTGATATTGATAGCGCCTGCGTGGCCACGCAGGACCTGGTATGCAGACCTAGTGGACATGTCATCCTTTCCACCATGGACTCTGCCTCTGAGACAAGACCTTCTCATACAAGGTCCTTTCAATCATCCGAATCTACTTTCTCTCAGACTGACTGCATGGAGATTGAACGCTTGATCCTATCAAAGCGTGGCTTCTCTGAGTCAGTAATTGATACCTTAATACGGGCACGAAAGCCTGTCACCAGGAAAATCTACCACAAGATATGGCGTAAATATCTTCATTGGTGTGAATCCAAGAATTACTCATGAAGTAGGGTTAGGATTCCTAGGATATTGTCCTTCCTCCAAGAGGGTTTGGACAAAGGATTATCAGCTAGTTCTTTAAAGGGACAGATTTCTGCTCTGTCTATTCTTTTACACAAGCGTCTGGCAGAAGTTCCAGACGTTCAGGCATTTTGTCAGGCTTTAGTTAGAATTAAGCCTGTGTTTAAACCTGTTGCTCCTCCATGGAGCTTAAACTTGGTTCTTAAAGTTCTTCAAGGGGTTCCGTTTGAACCCCTTCATTCTATTGATATCAAACTTCTATCATGGAAACTTCTTTTTCTGATGGCTATTTCCTCGGCTCGAAGAGTCTCAGAGTTATCTGCCTTACATTGTGATTCTCCTTATCTGATCTTTCATTCAGATAAAGTTGTTCTGCGTACAAACCTGGGTTTTTACCTAAGGTGGTTTCTAACTAGAATATCAATCAAGAGATTGTTGTTCCATCATTATGTCCTAATCCTTCTTCAAAGAAGGAACGTCTTTTGCATAATCTAGACTTAGTCCGTGCCTTGAAGTTTTACTTACAGGCTACTAAAGATTTTCGTCAAACATCTAACCTGTTTGTTGTTTACTCTGGACAGAGGAGAGGTCAAAAGGCCTCGGCAACCTCTCTTTCTTTTTGGCTTCGGAGTATAATCCGTTTAGCCTATGAGACTGCTGGACAGCAGCCCCTTGAAAGGATTACAGCTCATTCTACTAGAACTGTGGCTTCCACCTGGGCCTTTAAAAATGAGGCTTCTGTTGAACAGTTTTGCAAGGCTGCGACTTGGTCTTCGCTTCATACCTTTTCCAAATTTGATACTTTTGCTTCTTCGGAGGCTGTTTTTGGGAGAAAAGTTCTACAGGCAGTGGTTCCTTCCGTTTAAGTTCCTGCCTTGTCCCTCCCATCATCCGTGTACTTTAGCTTTGGTATTGCTATCCCACAAGTAATGGATGATCCGTGGACTGGATACACTTAACAAGAGAAAACATAATTTATGCTTACCTGATAAATTTATTTCTCTTGTAGTGTATCCAGTCCACGGCCTGCCCTGTCCTTTTCAGGCAGGTCTAAATTTTAATTAAACTACAGTCACCACTGCACCCTATGGTTTCTCGTTTCTCGGCTTGTTTCGGTCGAATGACTGGATATGGCAGTGAGGGGAGGAGCTATATAGCAGCTCTGCTGTGGGTGATCCTCTTGCAACTTTCTGTTGGGAAGGAGAATATCCCACAAGTAATGGATGATCCGTGGACTGGATACACTACAAGAGAAATAAATTTATCAGGTAAGCATAAATTATGTTTTTATTAGAAAAGTACTTAAGGCAGCTGTTTCAGTTTGATTCTTCTGCTTATTATTTCAGTTTTTTTCATTATAAAGATTAAAACTTTTGATTTGGGTTGTGGATTAATTTTTCAGCGGAATTGGTTGTCTTTATTTTAATCCCTCCCTCTCTAGTGACTCTTGCGTGGAGTTCCACATCTTGAGTATTTGCTATCCCATATGTCACTAACTCATGGACTCTTGCCAATTACATGAAAGAAAACATAATTTATGTAAGAATTTACCTGATAAATTCATTTCTTTAATATTGGCAAGAGTCCATGAGACCCACCCTTTTTATGGCGTTTATGATTTTTTTGTATAAAGCACAATTATTCCAATTCCTTGTTGATGCTTTTGCTCCTTTCTTATCACCCCACTTCTTGGCTATTCGTTAAACTGAATTGTGTGTGTGTGTGGGGGGGGTGTATTTATAGGCTTTTTGAGGTTTGGGAAACTTTGCCCCTCCTGGTAGGATTGTATATCCCATACGTCACTAGCTCATGGACTCATTGCCAATATGAAAAATTAATTTATCGGGTAAATTCTTACATAAATTATGTTTTCCGGAGTTCTCTAGGTAATGTTATCCCTAAACCAGCTAGAAGGGAGAAGCAAGCACTCCAGAGCGGTTTGATCTTGGGGCAGCTCCATCATATGTGGGTCATGTCGCCTATCTGACCACAATTCCTCCAACTTAAGGCTGTGAATAAGGGGAATATTTTGGCTAGTCTAGTTGGGACGTAATACCAGTGAGGTGAGGATTTTGAAGTACGTCTCAAAAATGGTGATACAATGTAAGGCTTGCTTTGTAAGTGTGAACGTACGCTGCCATTCCTCACTAGATGTGGATATATTGAGTTTTTGTTCCCATTGTTTTAAATGGTTTTTATTGAGGTTGTTCAGAAATAAGTCACAACAGTAAAGGAATAAAAACAATTACATCCTGTGAGCTAATACAATTTGGCAACCTATTTTTAAATGAAGGAGGGAAAGGGAACAGAGGGAATCTTGTATCTTATACAATAAATATAAACTGTAGCATAATCGTGCAAAAAGGAAGAGGGAGGGACCTCTGCCAATATCTATATTTCTTTTGCATGATGTACCAAGTCCACGGATTCATCCTAACTTGTGGGATATTGTCCTTCCTGACAGGAAGTAGCAAAGAGAGCACCACAGCAGAGCTGTCTATATAGCTCCCCCCTTAACTTCACCCCTCAGTCGTTCTCTTTGCTGGCTCTAAGCAGGAAGAGTAAAGAGAAGAGGTGTTAAACTGTTTTATTTTATCTTCAATCAAGTGTTTGTTATTTTGAATGGTACCGGTGTTGTACTATTTACTCTCAGGCAGGACATAGATGAAGATTTCTGCCTGGAGGATGATGATCTTAGCATTTGTAACTAAGGTCCACTGCTGTTCCCACAGAAGCTGAGGAGCACAGGAAAACTTCAGTGTGAGGAACGGTTTCTTGCTATACAGCAATGAGGTATGTTCAGTCATATGTTCTGCAGAGACTGTGTTAACTCAGAAAGGCTGACAGTGTCCCCATTAGGGGAAGGGTAAGCAGTAATCCTAGTGTTATCAGAGGTTTTTACTAGCTTGCATAAAGGGTTCATTTTTTGGTTGGCACTTAGTTTGTGATGTGAATTTGGGACAAACATTTTTGTGTCTGGGAATAAAGTTTTCTGTTTTATGGGACATTTGCTTGAGGGTTCTTTTTGGTTGTTTATAACCCACATGGCTTTCAGGTAGGGTTTGTTAGTTTTGTGTAGGCCCCAGCAACATCGAGTGAGGTGGGCGGGGCCTATATTTACATGCAGCAAGCAACTTCTCCTGAGGTCCTGATAGTCTTCTGAGGGACTAATTGAAGCTTTAAACCCCATATTATCGCTTCCTAAGGGCAGTTAGGGCCACAGCAGAGCTGTGGCAAGGTGCTTTAGGGGGTTTTAACCGGTTTTAGACATATTTCAATTCGTTTTTTTCATTTGGGGGTTTATTGCTTATTAACTTGTGGTGCAATCTTTCTAAAGCTTAGTGGGTACACTGTTAAAATTTCAGAAAAATTGAAGCAATTTTAACCTGTTTTGCAGTTTGTGTATGCCTTTTTTTCTCTTAAAGGCACAGTACCATTTTTGCAAATTGTTTTTTCTCTTGTAAAGGTGTATCCAGTCCACGGGTTGATCCATTACTTGTGGGATATTCTCCTTCCCAACAGGAAGTTGCAAGAGGACACCCACAGCAGAGCTGTCTATATAGCTCCTCCCCTAACTGCCACCCCCAGTCATTCTCTTGCAACTCTCGACAAGATAGGAAGTGTAAGAGAGATGTGGTGACTTAGTGTAGTTTTTTACCTTCAATCAAGAGTTTATTTTTAAATGGTACCGGCGTTGTACTGTTTTACTCTCAGGCAGAAATTAGAAGAAGAATTCTGCCTGGAGGTTGATGATCTTAGCGGTTTGTAACTAAGGTCCATTGCTGTTCTCACACATAACTGAAGAGTATGGAAAGAAAACTTCAGTTGGGGGGACGGTTTGCAGATTACCTGCTTTGAGGTATGATCAGTATATTTATTTCAAGAGAGATGATACTGTCTAGAAAATGCTGACAGAGCCTTGTAAATCTGAGGTAAGCCTGATGCAGTGATTTAACGACTGGGATCATGCTTACAAAAAAGGGTAATATTCATGTTAATACTCATATTACTTAGTGTCAAAACGTTTGCATGGTTTATAGAAATAAAGTTTTTTCTCTGAGGGTGATAAATCTTTATTTGGAGCCTAGTTTTCCACATGGCTAGTCAGATTACTCCTAGGAGTACTTTTTTAAGGCCCTCTGACATCGAGTGCATGGTGGGAGGGGCCTATTTTTGCACTCTAAATGCGCAGTTGATATTCAGACTGAGACATCCAGCTTCCCTAAAGGAGTCCTCTGGCATCTAGGACCACTATAGAGTGCCTATTCAGATCTTTTCAGACCTTAGCCCGACTACCCTTCAGAAAAGGAGGGATCTACAATTTATCACCTCGACCCTGCGTGCAAAAAATATACCATACAGATGGGGGTTCCCGGTTAGCATAACTGCCACTAAAGGAGATAAATCAGCTACATTTTAAGAACCCAGAAGACCTGGAACATTTTTGCGAAACACTTCACATACAAATCACTCCTCAACAGAAAGGAACAACTTGCCAGAGAATGCTGCAAAAATCAGCGACACTAGAAAAGATGACTAACGGACTGATTGTCCTCACAAAATCATCCCAATGTCTGCTAGCTCACTGGTGAAGAGAACATTATCTCACGAACTGGCTGACTGCAAATGGGTAACGTAAATAAAGTTGAAAGAACGCAGTTTATTATAAGTTAATAAATGTTCCACAAGTTTCTTAACATGGATGTAAATACCCAAGCACAATATAGCAGTAACACAATAGGTGATAGGGCCTAGCTACTATTTATGTGCTATGCATTCTCTTCCCCTAGTGGAGTAAGGCCACAAATGGTCAAACTAAAGACACAATCTTAACAACTATGATATTGTTTGGCAAATGTTATGTTACACTTTATTGGTTGACTGTTTATTGTTATAAAGGTTCATGTCCTGGGTTTCTTCTCTTAAATGAGATGTTAAGCTACATAAAATTAAATAACACTGAGAGAATGCGGTTTATTATAAGTAAATAAAATTAATAATGTTGTAAGGATATGGTTTATTACATGTTTATTGCTGTTTTATAACGCATGTACGGCATCCAAGCGCTGAATGTCAGATACAAAGACTATGAAAGGGTCTGGTCACTATTTTAATGTTTTGCATCACCTATTTCCCATGGACTGAGACCTTTATTGGTCAAACTAAAGATACAAGTTCACCGACCCTGATGATGTGCTATGCACTGTTTACTAATTGTTTAATATTATGCAGGTTCATGTTATGGGGGTTACTATTTTCTTTTTTCTTTTCCTTGGGCATGTTATAGAACCGTATAAAGCAAAATTGATGAATGTCTATTTCTGCAATAATCTCTGCTAAATACCGCTGAAGAACTAGATAATACTATAGTAATTGTTGAAACCACCACTTTTACTGCACTGCTTACTGTTGACCCCACCTCTACCATCAGGGCCGCTGTGTCCTTAAAACTGACCACAGGGCACACTTACTTACATTAATAATTGAATAAGCATTTACTAAGAAACGTGCAAACAAAATCTGAATGTCACTCTGGGGGTAGGGGATATTACCCTACTTTGTTACACAACTATTTAGTGTACTATTGACACAAATAGATTCAACTGGACTCTACTCTATACTGAAATAGAATAGTAGGAGACCGCTGTCACTTCCTCTTTACCCACCTAACTTCACTTACTACTCTCTTCTCAAACCCACTTCTACCTTCCCTCCCTCCCCCACACTCCACCCTAACCCCCAGATACCACACAGGATTAACACAATGTCAGTCCACAGGACACAGAGGGAGACTTGCCAAATACGGTTGATAACCATAAACGTTAAAGGCCTTAACAGTCGCGAAAAAAGGTCAATAGCTTTCAGGGATCTCCACCGGCAGGACGGTGACATATTTTTGCAAGAAACTCACTTTAAGAAGGGAAGAGAGCCAAAATTACTTAGCGCCAGATACCATCAAATTTTCCTTGCATCAGGCCAAACAAAAACAGGAGGTGTGGGAATACTAATTAATAACAACATACAATTCCACCCAACCTATGTTGATAAGGATAAAGCAGGTAGATATATAATAGTTATAGGATTGTTATATAACAGATATATCACATTGATAAATATGTATCTACCTAACCAACAACGGCACACCACCTTGAAGATAATTGCGCATAAGATCTTGGAAAATAGCAAGGGGGAAGTGATAATGGGAGGAGACTTCAATTTATCCCTAGACCCTAAAGTAGACACTTCAGACGGCTCCTCCAGCGTCCCTAAAAGGGTGTTGAGATCAGTCAGTTCACAGCTGCGGCAGCTCTTGCTGAGACGTATGGAGGACACAACACCCTAAAGACAGAAAATACACTTTCTACTCACACCCACATCTCTCATACTCTAGAATAGATTATATTCTCGTAGATCAGGCTCTACTCTCACATGTTTTTCATACGGATATCCTGCAGATCACTTGGTCAGACCACGCGCCGGTGATCTGTGATTTTAAATGGCCAAAAAAAGCCAATTCTCCCATATATATGGCGACTAGATGAGACCATGTTAAACGATGCACCGACCTCGTTAAAGATGGCTAAAGAATTAGAGGACTATTTTCGAATCAAACTGACCAGACAAAACCCTCAATACTCTGGGAGGCACATAAACGAGTTATAAGGGGAGTGATGATAAAACTAAAAGCGCAACAACGCAAACAGATCAGACAATACAACAATTCACTCCAGGCACAGATCGCATTTTGGGAAGGGCTGCACCAGAAAAACACTACCTCTACGGACATATTTAAGTCGCTACAAACAGTCAGGAAGGAACTTCAGGCATTACAAACTAGAGAGGCACAACAACAGGCCCTGTACATGAATCAGACATATTTTGAACATGGCAACAAACCGGGATCTCCTTTTGGCAAGAGCCTTAAAGAGGAAACGCCATAAGGCATACATATCCGGAATGACAGACAGACAGGGACAACTCCATGAGGATAGTAGAGGTATAGCAGAGACATTGAGGGCATATTACTCTACCTTATACAACCTGAAGCTGATCACAGGGCCACCTGGGGAGGGGGGCGGGGATGATAGAGTTGCTACAGATATGGAAACGTACTTTGAAGACACAGAGACCCCCAGATCACCAGCGAAGAGGCGCGACAATTAGAAAAACCCATAACGTATGACGAAGTGACCAAAGCAATAAGAGACACCCCTACAGGGAAAAGCCCCGGCCCTGACGGACTAGGGATAGGATATTACAAAAAATTCATGAAAATCTTAACACCACACTTATTAGGTCTATACAACACAGTGTTAAAGGAGGGGGGGTTCTCGCAGACCCTGTTAGAGGCTCACGTCACGGTTCTGCCCAAACCGGGCAAGGTACCAAACAAACCAGAGAACCTTCGACTGATCTCCCTACTTAACGCAGACGTGAAAATATATGCGAAAATTCTAGCCACACGTATTAATAAGATCTTACCAATGCTAATTAACCCCGATCAGGTGGGGTTCGTGCCAGGGAGAGAGGCCAGGGATAACACCCTGAAGGTTATACAATTAATCTCATTTGCAAAATGTAATGGGATATCATTGACCCTGACATCTACCGACGCGGAAAAAGCCTTCGACAGGGTGAGCTGGCCTTTCCTAAGGCTCACCCTGTCGAAGATGGGCTTCGGCGGGCCATTTGTAAACATGATCTTCGCGCTCTACACTTCGCCTTCTGCCAAGGTAAAGGTAAACGGTCTCCTGACGGAGAGATTTGAGATATCGAATGGTACTAGGCAGGGGGTGTCCCCTCTCGCCGATCCTATTCGCGTTGTCAATAGAAGTGCTTGCTCTTAAACTACGCTCAGAGAATCGGGTCAAGGGTATCAAATTAGATAACACAGAACACAAAATCGCAATGTACGCGGAAGACATCCTGTTGACACTTACGAACTCGGAATCATCTCCCACGGGCTCTAGAACTGATAAAGGAATTTGGAAAATATTCAAATTTCCTTTTAAACGTCAACAAATCGGAGGTCATGAATGTAACTCTAGCAGAGGATGAAATAACCAACATAATGAGGAACTGTCCTCTGCGAAGACAGCGAAACACCATGAAATACCTGGGAGTACAGCTGTCGGCAAATGTAGATGTGATGTACGAAGCCAATTACAAACAGTTGGAGAGGGCAGTGATAAATGACCTCTCGAACTGGAAGAACAGAAGTTTTTCCTGGCTGGGTAGGATAAGCATCATAAAGATGATTGTCCTGCCCAGAATCCTTTACCTAATGCAAACCTTACCGATACCGCTGCCAGTAGACCACGTCGCAAAGATACAATCTTTCTTAGAGACATTTATTTGGAATAGCATACAACCCAGGGTCAAAAAACAGACTCTTTACCAAAGGACAGGGGTGGATTGGGCATCCCAAACATCCAATTGTACAGACAGGCCATAATTTTGCAAAGACTGATTGACTGGAGTACTAATGATAAAACAAAACATTGGATACAGATTGACAGCTATCCTGCACACGAATAATCCAGGCCACTTGGCTTGGCTAGGGAAGAGGGACAGACCAAAGACTATAGAAAACTACCCTCTCCTCAGGGAGTTCTTTGCGGTATGGGACAAGACTACCCACACTTTTAGACACGTTTCCACACCAGTTTCACCCCCGACACCTTATATAGGCAATCCTGCCCTCCCATTGGGTCTAAGGGAAAAGTACAGCCTATATGGACAGCCCTTAGAAAGAAATACCATCTCTCATCTAACACAACAACAAAGAATGGAAACGCGTAGCGAGTTGGAAGACACAGACATACATCTGACATGGCTGGCACACGCTCAGATTTCTCATTATGTTTCTACTCTTAAAGACAAGACCTCCCTTCTGAGACAGATGACAGATTTCGAGAAACTATGTACAGCTAAACATACACATCACCGACTGATATCAAAATTATATAGAATACTCCTCACACCTGACGCAGAACACCTACCGACTTATACCGGGGTCTGGGGTAGAGACTTGGGCCAGGAACTGACAGTGGAAAACTGGAGAAATATCTTCGTTTATAACAAAACAGCATCTATTTCGGCCCAAGTGCAGGAAAGTAATTTTAAATTCTTGACCAGGTGGTACCTCACCTCAAGCAGACTAAAAACCATCTATCCGTCCTCTTCTGGCAAGTGCTGGAGGGGCTGCCAGGAGGAGGGCACAGTTTTACACATATGGTGGGACTGTCCCAGACTCCAACCTTTTTGGGAAGATGTTATAAAACATACCAGCAAAACACTGGGGGTAGAAATCCCAATGGATCCTAAAATACTCCTATTCTCGGATCTCTCTTGACTTCAAGACAGGGCAAAACATAAGCTGATGCTAACACTGATCAGACGTGCTAAAATACTAATACCCAGACACTGGAAATCTACCCTATGCCCCTCCTACAGGGAATGGAAAACCCAGGTAGACACCCTCTTGCAGCTTGAACGTTATTACTACATCAAGTCCAGGTCGGTGGAGATCCACGAAACAATGCTACATATGTGGAAACAGAGACATGACAGGTAGATATCATCCTGTTTGGCCGGCTCACCCTTGTGGACAGATGCCCCCCCCCTTCTCCCTTCCTCTACTACTGGTACATCCCTTTTCTCCCTATCATCTAATTTCTTTCATGTAATTAGCAAGAGTCCATGAGCTAGTGATGTATGGGATATACATTCCTACCAGGAGGGGCAAAGTTTCCCAAACCTCAAAATGCCTATAAATACACCCCTCACCACACCCACAAATCAGTTTTACAAACTTTGCCTCCCGTGGAGGTGGTGAAGTAAGTTTGTGCTAGATTCTACGTTGATATGCGCTCCACAGCAGGTTGGAGCCCGGTTTTCCTCTCAGCGTGCAGTGAATGTCAGAGGGATGTGAAGAGAGTATTGCCTATTTGAATTCAATGATCCACTTCTATGGGGTCTATTTCATAGGTTCTCTGTTATCGGTCGTAGAGATTCATCTCTTACCTCCCTTTTCAGATCGACGATATACTCTTATATATACCATTACCTCTACTGATTCTCGTTTCAGTACTGGTTTGGCTTTCTACTACATGTAGATGAGTGTCCTGGGGTAAGTAAGTCTTATATCTTTCATGTAATTAGCAAGAGTCCATGAGCTAGTGACGTATGGGATATACATTCCTACCAGGAGGGGCAAAGTTTCCCAAACCTCAAAATGCCTATAAATACACCCCTCACCACACCCACAAATCAGTTTTACAAACTTTGCCTCCTATGGAGGTGGTGAAGTAAGTTTGTGCTAGATTCTACGTTGATATGCGCTCCTCAGCAAGTTGGAACCCGGTTTTCCTCTCAGCGTGCAGTGAATGTCAGAGGGATGTGAGGAGAGTATTGCCTATTTGAATTCAATGATCTCCTTCTACGGGGTCTATTTCATAGGTTCTCTGTTATCGGTCGTAGAGATTCATCTCTTACCTCCCTTTTCAGATCGACGATATACTCTTATATATACCATTACCTCTACTGATTCGCGTTTCAGTACTGGTTTGGCTTTCTACTACATGTAGATGAGTGTCCTGGGGTAAGTAAATCTTATTTTCTGTGACACTCTAAGCTATGGTTGGGCACTTTTATATAAAGTTCTAAATATATGTATTCAAACATTTATTTGCCTTGACTCAGGATATTCAACGTTCCTTATTTCAAACAGTCAGTTTCATATTTGGGATAATGCATATGAATAAATCAATTTTTTTCTTACCTTAAAATTTGACTTTTTTTCCCTGTGGGCTGTTAGGCTCGCGGGGGCTGAAAATGCTTCATTTTATTGCGTCATTCTTGGCGCGGACTTTTTTGGCGCAAATTTTTTTTTCTGTTTCCGGCGTCATACGTGTCGCCGGAAGTTGCGTCATTTTTGATGTTTTTTTGCGCCAAAAGTGTCGGCGTTCCGGATGTGGCGGCATTTTTGGAAGCAAAAGCATTTAGGCGCCAAATAATGTGGGCGTCTTTTTTTTTGGCGCTAAAAAATATGGGCGTCACTATTGTCTCCACATTATTTAAGTCTCATTATTTATTGCTTCTGGTTGCTAGAAGCTTGTTCGCTGGCATTTTTTCCCATTCCTGAAACTGTCATTTAAGGAATTTGATCAATTTTGCTTTATATGTTGTTTTTTCTATTACATATTGCAAGATGTCCCAGATTGACACTGAGTCAGAAGATACTTCTGGAAAAACGCTGCCTGCTGCTGGATCTACCAAAGTTAAGTGTATCTGCTGTAAATTTGTGGTATCTGTTCCTCCAGCTGTTGTTTGTAATGAATGTCATGACAAACTTGTTAATGCAGATAATATTTCCTTTAGTAATGTTATATTACCTGTTGCTGTTCCGTCAACATCTAATACTCAGAGTGTTCCTGTTAACATAAGAGATTTTGTTTCTAAATCCATTAAGAAGGCTATGTCTGTTATTCCTCCTTCTAGTAAACGTAAAAGGTCTTTTAAAACTTCTCATTTTTCAGATGAATTTTTAAATGAACATCATCATTCTGATTCTGACAATGGTTCCTCTGGTTCAGAGGATTCTGTCTCAGAGGTTGATGCTGATAAATCTTCATATTTATTCAAAATGGAATTTATTCGTTCTTTACTTAAAGAAGTCTTAATTGCATTAGAAATAGAGGATTCTGGTCCTCTTGATACTAAATCTAAACGTTTAAATAAAGTTTTTAAATCTCCTGTAGTTATTCCAGAAGTTTTTCCTGTCCCTGATGCTATTTCTGAAGTAATCTCCAGGGAATGGAATAATTTGGGTAATTCATTTACTCCTTCTAAACGTTTTAAGCAATTATATCCTGTGCCATCTGACAGATTAGAATTTTGGGACAAAATCCCTAAAGTTGATGGGGCTGTCTCTACTCTTGCTAAACGTACTACTATTCCTACGGCAGATAGTACTTCCTTTAAGGATCCTTTAGATAGGAAGATTGAATCCTTTCTAAGGAAAGCTTACTTATGTTCAGGTAATCTTCTTAGACCTGCTATATCTTTAGCGGATGTTGCTGCAGCTTCAACTTTTTGGTTAGAAGCTTTAGCGCAACAAGTAACAGATCATAATTCTCATAGCATTGTTAATCTTCTTCAACATGCTAATAACTTTATTTGTGATGCCATCTTTTGATATCATTAGAGTTGATGTCAGGTATACGTCTCTCTAGCTATTTTAGCTAGAAGAGCTTTATGGCTTAAAACTTGGAATGCTGATATGTCTAAGTCAACTTTGCTTTCCCTTTCTTTCCAGGGTAATAAATTATTTGGTTCTCAGTTGGATTCTATTATCTCAACTGTTACTGGAGGGAAAGGAACTTTTTTACCACAGGATAAAAAGTCTAAAGGTAAATTTAGGTCTAATAATCGTTTTCGTTCCTTTCGTCACAATAAGGAACAAAAGCCTGATCCTTCACCCACAGGAGCGGTATCAGTTTGGAAACCATCTCCAGTCTGGAATAAATCCAAGCCTTTTAGAAAATCAAAGCCAGCTCCCAAGTCCACATGAAGGTGCGGCCCTCATTCCAGCACAGCTGGTAGGGGGCAGATTACGATTTTTCAAAGAAATTTGGATCAATTCAATTCACAATCTTTGGATTCAAAACATTGTTTCAGAAGGGTACAGAATTGGCTTCAAGATAAGGCCTCCTGCAAAGAGATTTTTTCTTTCCCGTGTCCCAGTAAATCCAGCAAAGGCTCAAGCATTTCTGAAATGTGTTTCAGATCTAGAGTTGGCTGGAGTAATTATGCCAGTTCCAGTTCTGGAACAGGGGCTGGGGTTTTATTCAAATCTCTTCATTGTACCAAAGAAGGAGAATTCCTTCAGACCAGTTCTGGATCTAAAAATATTGAATCGTTATGTAAGGATACCAACATTCAAAATGGTAACTGTAAGGACTATCCTGCCTTTTGTTCAGCAAGGGCATTATATGTCCACAATAGATTTACAGAATGCATATCTGCATATTCCGATTCATCCAGATCACTATCAGTTTCTGAGATTCTCTTTCCTAGACAAGCATTACCAGTTTGTGGCTCTGCCGTTTGGCCTAGCAACAGCTCCAAGAATTTTTACAAAGGTTCTCGGTGCCCTTCTGTCTGTAATCAGAGAACAGGTTATTGTGGTATTTCCTTATTTGGACGATATCTTGGTACTTGCTCAGTCTTCACATTTAGCAGAATCTCATACGAATCGACTTGTGGTGTTTCTTCAAGATCATGGTTGGAGGATCAATTTACCGAAAAGTTAATTGATTCCTCAGACAAGGGTAACCTTTTTAGGTTTCCAGATAGATTCAGCGTCCATGACTCTGTCCCTAACAGACAAGAGACGTCTAAAATTGATCTCAGCTTGTCGAAACCTTCAATCACAATCATTCCCTTCGGTAGCCTTATGCATGGAAATTCTAGGTCTTATGACTGCTGCATCGGACGCGATCCCCTTTGCTCGTTTTCACATGCGACCTCTTCAGCTCTGTATGCTGAACCAGTGGTGCAGGGATTACACAAAGATATCTCAACTAATATCTTTAAAACCGATTGTACGACACTCTGACGTGGTGGACAGATCACCATTGTTTAGTTCAGGGGGCTTCTTTTGTTCTTCCGACCTGGACTGTAATTTCAACAGATGCAAGTCTGACAGGTTGGGGAGCTGTTTGGGGGTCTCTGACAGCACAAGGGGTTTGGGAATCTCAGGAGGTGAGATTACCAATCAATATTTTGGAACTCCGTGCAATTTTCAGAGCTCTTCAGTCATGGCCTCTTCTAAAGAGAGAATCGTTCATTTGTTTTCAGACAGACAATGTCACAACTGTGGCATACATCAATCATCAAAGAGGGACTCACAGTCCTCTGGCTATGAAAGAAGTATCTCGAATAGTGGTATGGGCGGAATCCAGCTCCTGTCTAATTTCTGCGGTTCATATCCCAGGTATAGACAATTGGGAAGCGGATTATCTCAGTCGCCAAACGTTGCATCCGGGCGAATGGTTTCTTCACCCAGAGGTATTTCTTCAGATTGTTCAAATGTGGGGACTTCCAGAAATAGATCTGATGGCTTCTCATCTAAACAAGAAGCTTCCCAGGTATCTGTCCAGATCCAGGGATCCTCAGGCGGAAGCAGTGGATGCATTGTCACTTCCTTGGAAGTATCATCCTGCTTATATCTTTCCGCCTCTAGTTCTTCTTCCAAGAGTAATTTCCAAGATTCTGAAGGAATGCTCGTTTGTTCTACTGGGGGCTCCAGCATGGCCTCACAGGTTTTGGTATGCGGATCTTGTCCGGATGGCCACTTGCCAACCGTGGACTCTTCCGTTAAGACCAGACCTTCTGTCGCAAGGTCCTTTTTTCCATCAGGATCTCAAATCCTTAAATTTGAAGGTATGGAGATTGAACGCTTGATTCTCAGTCAAAGAGGTTTCTCTGACTCTGTGATTAATACTATGTTACAGGCTCGTAAATCTGTATCTAGGAAGATATATTATCGAGTCTGGAAGATTTACATTTCTTGGTGTCTTTCTCATCATTTTTCCTGGCATTCTTTTAGAATTCCGAGAATTTTACAGTTTCTTCAGGATGGTTTGGATAAAGGTTTGTCTGCAAGTTCCTTGAAAGGACAAATCTCTGCTCTTTCTGTTCTTTTTCACAGAAAGATTGCTAATCTTCCTGATATTCATTGTTTTGTACAAGCTTTGGTTCGTATAAAACCTGTTATTAAGTCAATTTCTCCTCCTTGGAGTTTGAATTTGGTTCTGGGGGCTCTTCAAGCTCCTCCGTTTGAACCTATGCATTCACTGGACATTAAATTACTTTCTTGGAAAGTTTTGTTTCTTTTGGCCATCTCTTCTGCTAGATGAGTTTCTGAATTATCTGCTCTTTCTTGTGAATCTCCTTTTCTGATTTTTCATCAGGATAAGGCGGTGTTGCGAACTTCTTTTAAATTTTTACCTAAGGTTGTGAATTCTAACAACATTAGTAGAGAAATTGTGGTTCCTTCATTGTGTCCTAATCCTAAGAATTCTAAGGAGAGATCTTTGCATTTTTTGGATGTAGTTAGAGCTTTGAAATATTATGTTGAAGCTACTAAGAATTTCCGAAAGACTTCTAGTCTTTGTTATCTTTTCTGGTTCTAGGAAAGGTCAGAAGGCCTCTGCCATTTCTTTGGCGTCTTGGTTGAAATCTTTAATTCATCATGCTTATGTCGAGTCGGGTAAATCTCCCCCTCAAAGGATTACAGCTCATTCTACTAGGTCAGTTTCTACTTCCTGGGCGTTTAGGAATGAAGCTTCGGTTGATCAGATTTGCAAAGCAGCAACTTGGTCTTCTTTGCATACTTTTACTAAATTCTACCATTTTGATGTGTTTTCTTCTTCTGAAGCAGTTTTTGGTAGAAAAGTTCTTCAGGCAGCTGTTTCAGTTTGATTCTTCTGCTTATAATTTCAGTTTTTTCATTATATGATTTAAACTTTATTTTGGGTGTGGATTATTTTCAGCGGAATTGGCTGTCTTTATTTTATCCCTCCCTCTCTAGTGACTCTTGCGTGGAAGATCCACATCTTGGGTATTCGTTATCCCATACGTCACTAGCTCATGGACTCTTGCTAATTACATGAAAGAAAACATAATTTATGTAAGAACTTACCTGATAAATTAATTTCTTTCATATTAGCAAGAGTCCATGAGGCCCACCCTTTTTGTGGTGGTTATGATTTTTTTGTATAAAGCACAATTATTCCAATTCCTTATTTTTTATGCTTTCGCACTTTTATCTTATCACCCCACTTCTTGGCTATGCGTTAAACTGTGTGGTGAGGGGTGTATTTATAGGCATTTTGAGTTTTGGGAAATTTTGCCCCTCCTGATAGGAATGTATATCCCATACGTCACTAGCTCATGGACTCTTGCTAATATGAAAGAAATGAATTTATCAGGTAAGTTCTTACATAAATTATGTTTTTCTATTTCACCTCTATTACAGACAGCAGCGCGCCCAATGAGTAGTCCAGGTAGAAGCCACCGAGTCGAGTAGCAATACACTTAATCTCACTTTGTACTGTATAGAAATGACTCATGCTCTTGAATTTATCCACACAACTAGGTCAAGAGCCCGAGCTATAAGACTATAGATGTAATAGCTATAATATGTTATATAGAGTGTGACATCCATAAATGTAAAATGTAATATGTTACGTTATAGCATTTGTCACTCATGCCATCTCGATGTAGAATTTCTTTTGTCTTTATTCCTATGTTCAATTGTAAAATTGCAAATCACTTTAATAAAACATTTTTTCTTTTAAAAAAATTTAAAAAAAAAAATAAAAAAAAAAGACCTGCAAGAAAGTTTTCATTTAAAAAATCGCAGAAAGTGAAGAAAAGTACTGCCTCTCGGGATGTAGATAGGACAAAAAACCTTGTTGTTTGTTTATTAACAGTGCAAATTTCAAATGGATATATTTCTCATATTTTTATGTAAAATGTCTTTTAGTGCAGAAGTACCCGAAAACAAGGAAATGGATTTAATTATTCAGAAAAGAGAAGAAATGAAATATTTGCAATCCCGTTCTGTAATGCCCGGCATTCAAAGGTAAGATAATGTTCACAATGTCAGTTTATTCCAGCAAATAAAACAATTGCCAGTTATGTCCTAATTAGAGATTTACATAAATCATCACATTAAAGGGATACTAAACCCAAAAATGTTCTTTAAAGATTCAGATAGAGCAGGGTTCTTCAAAATTCCCCCCCCCCCCCCCCCAAGTCCCAGTTCCATGATACCACATACCTTTGCAATCCTATTTTTATGTTTGGTCTGAAAAAGTCTGAAGTAATTTACAAGATAGCTGCAATTTTTGGAAAAGTGACTAAAATGTGTGCATACTTTATTCTTGATTCTAGTCAAACGTTAAAGTTTTGTTACAGGTAATAAATCACACTCTCTCATACACCACACACACACACACACACATATAGCACAGACTCTCATACACACACACACACACACACAGCATAGACTCTCATACACCACACACACACACACACACACACACACACACATATAGCACAGACTCTCATACACACACACACACACAGCATAGACTCTCATACACCACACACCCCCACAGCACATACTCTCATACACCACACACCCCCACAGCACATACTCTCATACACCACACACCCCCACAGCACATACTCTCATACACCACACACCCCCACAGCACATACTCTCATACACCACACACACCCACAGCACATACTCTCATACACCACACACACCCACAGCACATACTCTCATACACCACACACACCCACAGCACATACTCTCATACACCACACACACCCACAGCACATACTCTCATACACCGCACATACTCTCATACACCACACACACCCACAGCACATACTCTCATACACCGCACACACCCACAGCACATACTCTCATACACCACACACACCCACAGCACATACTCTCATACACCACACACACACACAGCACATACTCTCATACACCACACACACCCACAGCACATACTCTCATACACCACACACACCCACAGCACATACTCTCATACACCACACACACCCACAGCACATACTCTCATACACCACACACACCCACAGCACATACTCTCTCTCTCTCTCTCTCTCTCTCTCTCTCTCTCTCTCTCTCTCTCTCTCTCATACAACACACACACACAGCACAGACTCTCATACACCACACACACACATACACCACACACAGCACAGACTCTCATACACCAAACACACACACACACACAGCACAGACTCTCTCATACACCACACACACCCACACACACACAGCACAGACTCTCATACACCACACACACACACACACACTCACTCACTCTCTCTCTCTCTCTCTCTCTCTCTCTCTCTCTCTCTCTCTCTCTCTCTCTCTCATACAACACACACACACAGCACAGACTCTCATACACCACACACACATACACCACACACAGCACAGACTCTCATACACCAAACACACACACACACACAGCACAGACTCTCTCATACACCACACACACCCACACACACACAGCACAGACTCTCATACACCACACACAGACACAGCACAGACTCTCATACACCACACACACACACACTCTCATACAACACACACACAGCACAGACTCTCTCATACAACACACACACACAGCACAGACTCTCTCATACACCACACACACTCTCATACAACACACACACAGCACAGACTCTCATACACCACACACACACACACACACACACACACACACAACAGACTCTCATACACCACACACACACACAACAGACTCTCATACACCACACACACACAGCACACACCCTCATACACCACACACACACAGCACAGACTCTCATACACCACACACACACAGCACAGACTCTCATACACCACACACACACAGCACAGACTCTCATACACCACACACACACACACATACACCACACACACACTCTCATACACCACACACACACTCTCATACACCACACACACACGGCACAGACTCTCATACACCACACACACACTCTCATACACCACACGCACAGCACAGATTCTCATACACACACACACACTCTCTCATACACAACACACACACACTCTCTCATACACAACACACACACACTCTCTCTCATACAACACACACACACTCTCTCTCATACAACACACACACTCTCTCTCATACAACACACACACTCTCTCTCATACAACACACACACTCTCTCTCATACACCACACACACACACACACTCTCTCTCTCTCTCTCTCTCTCTCTCTCTCTCTCTCTCATACACCACACACACAGCACAGACTCTCTCATACAACACACACACACACACACAGCACAGATTCTCATACACCACACACACAGCACACTCTCATACACCACACACACACACACTCTCTCATACAACACACACACACACACACACACACACACACACACACACACACACACACACACACACACACACACACTCTCTCATACAACACACACACAGCACAGACTCTCATACACCACACACACACTCTCTCATACAACACACACACAGCACAGACTCTCTCATTCACCACACACACACACACGGCACAGACTCTCTCATACACCACACCCACACACACAGCACAGATTCTCATACACCGCACACACACACAGCACAGATTCTCATACACCACACACACACACAGCACACTCTCATACACCACACACACACACACACACACACACACACACACACTCTCTCTCTCTCATACAACACACACACACACTCTCTCTCTCTCTCATACAACACACACACACACACTCTCTCTCATACAACACACACACACACTCTCTCATACAACACACACACACACTCTCTCTCATACAACACACACACACACACACACTCTCATACAACACACATACACTCTCTCTCATACACCACACACACACACACACACACACTCTCTCTCTCATACACCACACACACAGCACAGACTCTCTCATACACCACACACACACACAGCACAGACTCTCTCATACACCACACACACACAGCACATACTCTCTCATACACCACACACACACACACATACTTTATTCTTGATTGTAGTCAAACGTTAAAGTTTTGTTACAGGTAATAAATCACACTCTCTCATACACCACACACACACACACACACACACACAGCACAGACTCTCATACACCACACACCCCCACAGCACATACTCTCATACACCACACACACCCACAGCACATACTCTCATACACCACACACACACTCATACAACACACACACACACACACTCTCTCTCATACAACACACACACAGCACACTCTCTCTCATACACCACACACACACACACACACAGCACAGACTCTCATACACACACACACACACACACACACAACAGACTCACACACACACACACTCTCTCTCTCATACACCACACACACAGCACAGACTCTCTCATACACCACACACACACACAGCACAGACTCTCTCATACACCACACACACACAGCACATACTCTCTCATACACCACACACACACACACATACTTTATTCTTGATTGTAGTCAAACGTTAAAGTTTTGTTACAGGTAATAAATCACACTCTCTCATACACCACACACACACACACACACACACACAGCACAGACTCTCATACACCACACACCCCCACAGCACATACTCTCATACACCACACACACCCACAGCACATACTCTCATACACCACACACACACTCATACAACACACACACACACACACTCTCTCTCATACAACACACACACAGCACACTCTCTCTCATACACCACACACACACACACACACAGCACAGACTCTCATACACCACACACACACAGCACAGACTCTCATACACCACACACACACAGCACAGACTCTCATACACCACACACACACAGCACAGACTCTCATACACCACACACACACAGCACAGACTCTCATACACCACACACACACAACAGACTCTCATACACCACACACACAGCACAGACTCTCATACACCACACACACACAGCACAGACTCTCATACACCACACACACACAGCACAGACTCTCATACACCACACACACACAGCACAGACTCTCATACACCACACACACACAGCACAGACTCTCATACACCACAGACTCTCATACACCACACACACACAGCACAGACTCTCATACACCACACACACACAGCACAGACTCTCATACACCACACACACACAGCACAGACTCTCATACACCACACACACACAGCACAGACTCTCATACACCACACACACACAGCACAGACTCTCATACACCACACACACACAGCACAGACTCTCATACACCACACACACACAGCACAGACTCTCATACACCACACACACACAGCACAGACTCTCATACACCACACACACACACACAGCACAGACTCTCATACACCACACACACACACACAGCACAGACTCTCATACACCACACACACACACACAGCACAGACTCTCATACACCACACACACACACACAGCACAGACTCTCATACACCACACACACACACAGCACAGACTCTCATACACCACACACACACACAGCACAGACTCTCATACACCACACACACACACAGCACAGACTCTCATACACCACACACACACAGCACAGACTCTCATACACCACACACACACACAGCACAGACTCTCATACACCACACACACACACACACACAGCACAGACTCTCATACACCACACACACACACACACAGCACAGACTCTCATACACCACACACACACACACACAGCACAGACTCTCATACACCAAACACACACACACACAGCACAGACTCTCATACACCAAACACACACACAGCACAGACTCTCTCATACACCACACACACACAGCACAGACTCTCATACACCACACACACACAGCACAGACTCTCATACACCACACACACACACCACAGACTCTCATACACCACACACACACACACACACACACACACACAGCACAGACTCTCATACACCACACACACACACACACACACACACACAGCACAGACTCTCATACACCAAACACACACACACACAGCACAGACTCTCATACAACACACACACAGCACAGACTCTCATACACCACACACACACAGCACAGACTCTCATACACCACACACACACACAGCACAGACTCTCATACACCACACACACACACACACACACAGCACAGACTCTCATACACCACACACACACACACACACACACACAGCACAGACTCTCATACACCACACACACACACACACAGCACAGACTCTCATACACCAAACACACACACACACAGCA